>NC_143091.1:8787878-9090909 GCF_061535455.1 Colias philodice | reverse complement strand
TATATCTAAGATATTAAAGATTGTTATTTATTTATCGGTGCCTTGAATATTAGCATTCTTTAGAAAACATTTTTATTACATAAAGTTATGTTACTAGTATAAACATTATTTTGCACATAATAGGCACTTGGATGCAATTGCGGGATTGTTAATAAATATTAATTATTACTATCATGTTTTATAATTTTATTATGTTTTAAAATTCAAGAAGGGATTTACATAACTATTCTTTAAATGCAGGATTTAACATCGAACCTTTTATCTATAATTTATAAATCGATTACTCTTTTTCGTAGTTCGTATTGCAATTTTCGTATTGCAATTTTTATTATTACATAACCGTACGATTTTATCGTATTTGCAGATTTTTGTAGTACATACTTACTAAATTTCATAATCTATACTAATATTATAAAGCTGAAGAGTTTGTTTGTTTGTTTGTTTGAACGCGCTAATCTCGGGAACTACTGGTTCGATTTGAAAAATTTTTTCGGTGTTAGATAGCTCATTTATCGAGGAAGGCTATAGGCTATATATCATCACGCTACGACCAAGAGGAGTGGAGCCACGGGGGTGAAACCGCGCGGATCAGCTAGTATAGTAATAAAGTATAAGAGTATAGATGGCGGGTAACTCTTTAATTTTATTTTATTCACTAAAATCGATTACCTAGTTACCGGTTAAGTTCTGAAATTAAAAAAAAAACCTTTTATTTCCACACAACCTTGGACAGTTTTACAATTTGTGTTAGTAAATGTGTAATTTATTATAAATTAACTACATAATTATTATTTGTTGTGTTGGATCCCACATTGGGTGAAGGCCTCCTCCATCTTCCTCCACTTGTGCCGGTCTTTACCGCAGGAAACCAAGTCCTTCCCAGCTATAGCTACATTGTCATCAGAACACCTATTTTGGTCTACCTACATTCCTCAATCCTTCTGGTCTGAAAGCAATTATAAATTACAGACGTACGGACTTCACCATTTAGAATTATTATTGTAGTGTATGAATACAACAAATGTCGTTGTTTTTTTTTTAATATTCTAACATAATAGGATGAGTTTGATATACATATTAAAAAATTAAAGTCCTTTCTGATTGTATTAGTAACAGAATAAGAAACGTGTTTATAAATAACTATATCTACATTGTAAATTATGTTCAGCTGTTGCTTGTTAGCGATAAGAGAGTTCGTATATACCTTGAAGTCTTATCAAAACAATGTACCGAAAACATTTCGCAGTTAATGTGGCCATGATCGATGTGACTCGCTTACCTACATGAGTACATTTGTATTTATATTACGTTCAATTTACAAATTTAACAAAAAAAAAATGGAAACATGTTTAATTTAATCGCTTAAAATAATGTAGACCTACTGTTTCTTTGTACGTTCACTCCATTTGGAACGTACGTGTTGTTTATCAGAATCTACCTAAGTACGAAGTTACATTCGGTAAAGTGTAAACCTATGGGTAAAGCTCATAATAATTTCGAGTAGTGTCACCTGGATCATGTCCAAATTCTTTTGATTTACTATCATTTCACTGTACAATATATGAATGCCGTGTGATAGGTAGCAGCTTTAGGTTAAAGTTCGTCAGATTTTTTTCTTATCAGTTACAAATAATTTACTACTGAAATTACATTCGATTACATTTGATAAATTGTAAATAACGTGTCATGAAAGTTTACTCATTAAATTATGGTGACGATTTGTGCATACTTTTCGTGCAAATAATTACGACAGTAATAATTATTATACTCCATCGTACGACGCCAGGAGGTAGAAGGGAGTAGGGACATGTAGGTTAAGCTGCAATGAGGTTATTCCGCGTGTTCCTTGCGAGACAGGCATCAGGGGGTGGGGTGCAATGTTTTGGCCACGAAGTATCGCGCCGCCGCACTGGCCGCAGGCCGATCGATCGTGCTGCGTTGCGCTGTTCTATTATTTATTACCGAAAATATGGCGGCGTGGTGCGGCACGCGGTCGTCAACCTCTGTCCGCCACGCTATGGCGCGTAAACAACTCGGAATGCAGAGCAGCGCGGGAAACTCACCTCCCTTGTCCCTTGCCTACCTGCCGAGCGTTATGTCCGCGAAACCCTACTACGAGTACGGACGGTACGGGATGCAGCTACTGCAAACTCGGTTATTAGTTTTTACGTCCACTCAATCGTATTTCTCTTTCACTCCACCGTGGAAGCGACGCTACTCTAGCAACGTGGTATCCACGTGTTCAAGCGATTGCAGTTTGTAGCATGATGCAAACTGCACACTTAGAAATTGCTCATGGTGATTTAACGTTTTGAACTTTATAGGCACTTAGCCATGATAAATTAATTGATGGTTGAAGTCTAAAATGGAATGTGCAAGTTGTACTTACCTAAGTACTTAAACGTGTCCATTTGCGATTGTCCTTTTTTAATACTGACTATAAAATTTCGAACCTTAAAAATACATGTAACATGTAAGAAATCGCTTAGTAGCGATAAGGCCGCCTTTTTAGCTTTATAACATACTAGCTTTCCACCCGCGGCTTCGCCCGCGCTGTCAAAGAAAAACCCGCATAGTTTCCGTTCCCGTGGGATTTCCGGGATAAAATCTATCCTATGTCCCGGGGCAAAAAGTAGCCTATGTCCTTTCTCGGGTATCAAAATATCTCTATACCAAATTTCATGCAAATTGTTTCAGTAGTTAAGGCGTGATTGAGTAACAGACAGACAGACAGAGTTACTTTCGCATTTATAATATTAGTATGGATTGTCTCTTTTTTTTTTTACGTGTATTTACTTGGTGCTGAATAAAGTGTATTTATTTATTATTTATTATTATTATGTTTCATCATGTCATAGTAAGGTAAAGCTGGCATAATCTTATTAAACACAATAAACCTATCCCACCTTGCATATAATAACTTTTTGGCGATTTAGTTTTATAATAGTTCTTTGGTTATAAGTAAATCAATGGATCACTAGGCGGGATTCGAACTCGCGTCTTTTTAGCCAAAGACGCGTGCCTGATGCCGTGACGCGTGCAGACTACAAGTACCTATCTGAGGTATAACTATCACTACATATTCGTATTTCTTGTATTAATATACAATTCTATACAGTGGACCGTGATACTCCGGTCCCTGGCCTATCCGTCGCCCCCTGTAATCACAATATATCTATAACCAGCGACCCGCCCCGGCTTCGCACGGGTGCAATGCTGATACTAAATACACTACAGAAAAACTGTGAACGTTGTATATAAAAACATAGCGGCCCGCTCCGGTTTCGCACGGGTATAAAATATACAATAGCCGGGCGGCCGGCCGGTACCGCCGCAAACGCTACGTCCCGCGATCTTCGAAAATATTCACTTAAATCATACGGTGTAAAGGGCCATATAGTTAGATCTATATTAAATGAACAATGTATTCAAGGTATTTAATTGGATAAGGATTAATGCTGTATTGGTTAAAATCGCTTCGAAAATTAGCCATTATTTGTCGTAAAAAGTAAATGACAAAAAAAGTTATTGTGGGTTATCCATAAGAGATAGACATATACCATCGCGGACTTTTCTGTAGACCTTTTCAATGTGTATAATACTTAGTAAATTATTTTGATAAAACTCGTAGGGTTCAGCCTGCGTTTGCAATGTAAGCGGAAAAAATGTAATTTTTCACGACATCACATTAGAAACCTCAAAAATAACAGTACTTCTCCACTATTTAATGGATGTTATTATACATATAAACCTTCCTCTTGAATCACTCTATCTATTAAAAAAAAACTGCATCAAAATCCGTTGCGTAGTTTCCAAGATTTAAGCGTACAAAGGGACATAGGGAAATAGGGACAGAGAAAGCGACTTTGTTTTATACTATGTAGTGATAACTGAGTTTACCTATTAGAGCAGGCTCCAAGGAGATGTTCGTTTGCAAAAATAGCGGACCTAAATCTGACTTCTGATATACTGACTGATGTATACTGTATAGATCCCATACATCCTATAGACAGATGTTGCCAACCAGGGTTAACTTTAAAGCACTATAGATTGAAAACTCATGAATATATTTTTTAAATTATTATTTCAAATAATTAACAATAGTCCATTGTTTACGATTCAATAGTTCGTAATCCATACTATAATATTATAAATGCGAAAGTAACCCTGTCTGTCTGTCTGTTACTCAATCACGCCTTAACTACTGAACCAATTTGCATGAAATTTGGTAATTTTTGGTAAAATTGAACGCACACATGCACGGCGGGAAATTTCAGTGTTTCGAATATGTGATAATGTAATATTCGGAAATGATTGCATGTAAGAGTGGCGCACATACATGAAACCCGGCGCCAATGCCCCTACCGCTACTCGACGTCTGTATAGATTAGCATAGGCTCATGACATGCTTGATGCTACGACACACAACCACAAATTTTCAATCCATTTGTAAGCTATGTCAACCACCAGGTAGGTACATTTATATTGAAAAATAATTCTTAGGATAAGTAGGATAAGTAATTGTATAGAATTTTACAATTTGTTATTGTTTTCGTAAATACATTATCTCGCCGAAATTGGAATGCCACATTGATAATTTTGTATGTATGTATTTGGAATGAAGTAAAATTTACAATTACAATTCAGACGATAACGATATCAATGTCATCGTTCGTAATCATAAAATCATCATTGAAAACAAAAAGATTTTGATAATAGGTAGTTAGTTACCTACATAGCGTTGGAAAATATCGCTTGTATAATAGCGGTTTATTCCAAGTCATTGCCTTCACCAGCTTCTATTACAGCTATTGCTATTACGTAGAAACACGAACAGTTCGCAAAAATTGCTAATCTATTTTGCGATTCGTGAACAATTATGTTTTTTCGATAAAAGTACTTAAGTTTTTGTAATAATGCTTAATCACTTGTTTTCTTTATGACACTTTACCGGTTGGCTGGCGTGGGAATCACACAGGCTCCCACGCTAATTACCCACCACTCTTTGTGTCTCCTCCGAGCCGCCGCTATCGGTGAATGAATTCATGTTCATCAATGAAATTTCCACACTTGTAAAGAGATTGCACATTAATTGTTAGTTAAAACAATACTCACACAGACCACGTGAATTGCCCGCCCGGCGCGGGCGTCATTGCTCATTATGCATATGGAAAACGATTATTATAGATTCGCAATACTCGTACGCTAATTGTTAATGGAAAAATGTAAAATTAAAAGGAAAATATTTAAGGTACCTACTTGCAATACCGCGCGCTGACGTATTTTGACATGTTTGTTTTTAAATTAAACGTTTACGAAGAACTTACATCATGAAGTGACGTCAAGGAAGCAAGCCAAACAAATAGAGATAGGCATCTCAGCGGGCGTTACCCGACAGTTATTAATAGTAACTGTTTGAAACTGTGAATAGCATGCTAGTTAAAAAGTTGTAACTCAAACGCTCAATCGCCTTTTTTCCAACCATATGACTAATGAGCTGCGAGAATAACAAGTAACGTCGTAAATTCGACGAGTGCGACGTCTCATATTTCATCTTGTCTGAAAAATATTTTATGAATGACTGAAACGTGAGATGCATGTGCCTTTTAAGTTTTAACCGAAAAACTCGTTTGTCGGGTTCATTGTACCAACATTGTACTGTGGATTGCAATTAGGCTATCTCTATTATAATTTGCGGAATTTATCACTAAGTACCCAACAATATCGTTGATGCAATACTATGGTTATATTAATTATAATTCTCTTTATTAAATGTTCCACGCAATCTCGATGAATTAAAACATATACATATATAGGGTGTCCCAACAAGAACGCAAGATTTAAATTTGGCGCCATTCGAAGTGTCATTGTTTGACATATCAACAAGTGTTATTTTTTTTTAGTAGAAGGTATAAGGTTAGTGAAAATGGAACGCTAAACGAAGGATCAACGCATTCACATTGTAAAATTTGTTTTACCAAAATAGTGAAAGTTTTGCGGCTACAGTACGCAAATTGCGATCAAAGAAATTGCGATTCGTAAAAGAGATTAATGGAAAAATTTGCTGAAACTGGGTCTGTTAGTGATGTAAAGACAACAACGCGCCTTCGACCTGGTCGATCAACCGAAAATATCGCAGCTGCTGTATGTGATGATATCGCTCAAACTCCATCCATCTCAATTCAACACTGAGCTCCAAAAATTGGTGGTTCCGAATATGCAGCGAATTTTGACAAAAGATTTGCGTCTTGCATGCTGGAGGGGATGTGGTTTCAACAAGACGGCGCCACATGTCATACAGCCAGACAAACAATACAATTGCCGCATCAGTCATTTCTCGATCATGTTACTTCACGCTTTGGGGACCATAATTGGCCACCTAGATCATGCGATTTAGGGTTTTTTTTTAAATCGATGGTTTATGCGATTAAGCCGACGATGACTCAAGCCTTAAAAGACGAAATTGAACGCTGTATTAATGAAATACCACAGCATTTATGTAAAACGGTCATTGAAAATTTCATTAAAGATCGCGTATGTGCCAGCAAAGCCGCGGTGGCCATCTCCCTGATGTGTTGTTCCAAACAAAACCTCATCTTGTCTACTTTACGATATAATATAGTTTTCACAATTTTTTTTTAATATCTGCGTTTTATGTCAAATTTAAATCTTGCGTTCTTGTTGGGACACCCTATATAACAACATAACAAGTAACAACCAATGTTCCTCCACAGTTGACAGATATATATTCAATAATTATTTTAAACCAGAATTTACAATACTTGTATGTAGGTATCTACTACTTAAATTATTTTTAAAACGATAAATTAAATTATATAAATTAAAAAACACAAAACATGCAAAAATAAATTAAAATTATTATTATACGAGCATAGAACCTCTACCTTTTTGTTTTAGGAAGAAAAAGAAAATAGTTTGACAGGCTTAGTGCTTGACAAAGTGGAGACGCCACGTATCGATAAAAATACAATAATTATAATAATCTATCTTTTATGTATTTATGTTTTAACATTTTGTTGAAATATATTATTTCAGTTTAATTTGAACACGTGCTTGTAGATAAGTTGATTTCGGCGATCATTTTAAAAATGCCACGTACTAATTGCGCAGTATTCGGCTGCTTGAATTCAAGTTCATCAAATCCAGAGTTGTCATTTTTTAAACTTCCAGTTAACAATGAAAGGTAAGAATGGAAAAGTATTATGCATAAAATATAATATATGTAAGTATATCTTATCTTAATATACATATATAAATCTCGTGTCACAATGTTTGTCCTCAATGGACTCCTAAACCACTTAACCGATTATAATAAAATTTGCACACCATGTGCAGTTCAATCCAACTTGAGAGATAGGATAGGTTTTATCCCGGAAATCTCACGGGAACGAGAACTATGCGGGTTTTTCTTTGACTACGCAGACGTACCCGCTAGCGGAAACATAGCAACAATATAGTAGGTATAAATAAAATAAATAAATATATTAACATTTTCAGGAAGTCAGTTTTATTTCCATTTCCTTGAGATTCCGATTCTTTTAAAATCGGTTCACATGTCTAATTAAAAAAAAGATACAGTCGAACATAGATTAACCACCACCTTTTTGTTTTTAGAAGTCGGTTAAAAATATAAAATCGCTTGTCAGGCAAGTGCTTGACAAAGTAATGACGTCACGAGTCTCAATAAAAAAGTATAATTTAACCTTACTTATATCAAATCATAATAAGTGGATGCCACTAACATCATCATAAAAATAATATTTAATCAAGAAATTCCCTAATATTTACGTAATTATGCACATAAATTTAAACAAGATTTTTTAAGGTTTCCATTTTAGATTGCGTAAAAAATAGATGCGATCTTTAAACAGACTGGACTCCTAATAGTGACTATTTGTAGCTATCATTTTGGTAGAAAATATGTCAACTTAATTTAAAACTCATGCTGCCATATCTATAGAAATAAAAAAATAGTCTCTTTTTAACTTGTAGTCAGATACGGTATTTACAAATATATTTATTGAAAGGGCTACAAACTGAAACAATCGATATTTATTTAATGTGAATTGACATCACTTTAAACTTTTTTCCATACTATATTCAAAATCTGTGGATGTGTCACCCGCTACTATCGATCCCCCTGAATACCCTCGTAAACACGCTTGATGGGGGGGGAGCCATTTCGAACATTTTGTATGAAGTTTCCTTACTGTATGTATCTGTATATTGTGGTTCCTCGCTTACCAACTGTTTACATTTGATTTTATTGTAATACTAGCGACCCGCCCCGGCTTCGCACGGGTGCAATGCTGATACTAAATACACTACAGAAACTGTGCACGTTGTATATAAAAACATAGCGGCCCGCTCCGGCTTCGCACGGGTATAAAATATATAGCCGGGCGGCCGGCCGGTACCGCCGCAAACGCTACGTCCCGCAATTTTTAAATCTGTAATATCTTCGAAAATATTCACTTAAATCATACGGTGTAAAGGGCCATATAGATCTTTATTAAATGAACAATGTATTCAAGGTATTTAATTGGTTAAGGATTAATGCTGTATTGGTTAAAATCGCTTCGAAAATTAGCCATTATTTGTCGTAAAAAGTAAATGACAAAAAAAGTTATTGTTGGTTATCCATAAGAGATAGACATATACCATCACGGACTTTTCTAATGACCTTTTCAATGTGTATAATACTTAGTACATTATTTTGATAAAACTCGTACTGTTCCTGCGTTTGCAATGTAAGCGGAAAAAATGTAATTTTTTACGACATCACATTAGAAACCTCAAAAATAACAGTACTTCTCCACTATTTAATGGATGTTATTATACATATAAACCTTCCTCTTGAATCACTCTATCTATTAAAAAAACCGCATCAAAATCCGTTGCGTAGTTTCAAAGATTTAAGCGTACAAAGGGACATAGGGACAGAGAAAGCGACTTTGTTTTATACTATGTAGTGATAGTGATAGGTCCAGAGATTTTTAAAGATGTGCTTATCAATCTGAAAATGAGCCAATTTGGCATCATGTCTGGTGTAATCTTGTTCTATGTGTGCGTATTCATTGTTCTGTATCGTGAAATCAATTGTTTAATCTATAATGACGTTAATTATTATCGATACATGTCTAGACAAATCTAAAAAATTAAGGTCATGACATTACTTTTTAACAGAAGTGGAACATGAGTTTAGTAGTTTTAGTAGTCCTAATACTTGTCCGAAATATTTATTAAAACTTGTCTCAGAAATGTGTACCTATATGTTTGTTACTTTGTTTGTTTGCAGCTCGGGACATGCGGGCAGAGGCGAGCGTTCGCGCGGCGTAATGCGGCGCGCGGGCGACTGGGTTGCGTGGCCGGCGGCGGCATGCGTGCTGCTGCTAGCCTGCGACTGCGCATGCGCCATCGAAATGGTTGCACCTGGGAGTGAGTGTTGCGCTTCTAAATATGTATTATAATTAGTTCTAATATGCCTTTAATTAATTCTTATAATTTAGTAATTAAAAAAAGTTTTCTAGTGTAATTCAATATAATCTCAAATCTAAATATGTATATTATCACTAAAAGAGCTCATGAATTTTATCACGAAGTACATAGGTACTCGAATATTTGTGTAAAATATTGATGAGAATTACAAAAATCCCCAAAAGTATGTTCAACTACTTTCACTGTAATTAATCGCTCAGATTTTTTGGGTGCAATGATTCTTTCGCAAACTGTAAATGTCTGCATGAATATAATTTATCATTTCAATTTTCATATAAAAAGACGTGTGGCATTCGGGGACTGCCGCGGTAAAGCTATTGCATGCTATGCCTTCAAGCAACACCTCCGTGCCCGTCGGAGTGGGGAGCGTGAGGTGTTTTCGTTACGAAATTTCTGGATTCGGTCCCCGCGCTCAAGGCCCGCGATAGAAGCTATGCAATAGCTTAATATACATAATTCAATAACTTCGTCGTATGTTTTGACTTTTGGCGTAGCTAACAGATATAAATTATTTAACTGAGAACTGAAAGGACAATCAAATTAGGATAAACCCCAAAAGATAACGCACGTGTGACACAAATTAAAGGTAACGCGTGGGGTGCTGGATAATGTACAAATGGAATTTCCATACCAGCTATTATTAAATACATTTATATTATAACTAGGTTTCCGCCCGCGGCTTCACCCGCGCAGTCAAAGAAAAACCCCCATAGTTCCTGTTCCCGTGGGATTTCCGGGATTGTGTCATTTTCCCGGGATAAAAAGTAGCCTATGTCCTTTCTCGGGTATCAAAATATCTACATATCAAATTTCATGAAAATTGGTTCAGTAGTTTAGGCGGGATTGAGTAACAGACAGACAGACAGAGTTACTTTCGCATTTATAATATTAGTATGGATAAATATTTATAAGCATCATTATTAAATAATTTATAATTATTTCTATAAATAAAGAATTGAATTGAAAGATGGATATCTCCGCAAAGATTCATGAATGAATTTGTTAGGGTTCCGTAGTCCGACAAGTTCCGACGGAAAGGAACCTTTTTAAGATCGTTCAATCCGTTTAGTCTGTCACAGCACAATATCTTAGACTATGTTTATGGATCGATTTGCATGAAACTTGGTTCAAGGATACTTTGGATATGGATCTCAATTTTAAAAATTCAAAAAATGAAAAGTGAAAAGTGGCGCGGAAACTCGTAATTAAAATTGTTTTGGGTATCTTATGGTGAATACTTTTGAAATTATAAATAACTAGCAAACCGGGCGAACTCCGTTTCGCCACCAGATACACCTTTTCTTTGCTATAAACCTCACGGAGCCCGAGACCTTTCCAACGAATACAAAACCATGGAAATCGGTTGGTGCGTTCTGGAGTTATAGCGTCAGGAAGCAAAACCCGACTTATTTTTATTTCAATTTCATTTTACTTTTTATTCCAAAGAAGTGCAAACTATAAAGTATTTTACGTAGAAAGAAACTCAAGACAGACAGAATCAAAAGGGTGCGCGCGGCCGCGGCCTACGATTGAGATGCGCGGTGCGGTGCGGGGCTACACGAGGCTTGAGAGTAGAAGAGGGGTAGGGTGCTACCACGATCGCATAAAGTAGGATCTAATCAGCATTGCTCTGACCTCGGTATAAGCTGATCCACGTGATGTATGGGGATCAATACACATCAGAGCTCGGCTTATACTAGTGTTTTCAGAGCAATGGTGCTGCCTGCTTTATTCGATCGTGGTAGCGTATTTTCTCGTTCTTTTCGATTCTTTTTAAATAATGTTTCTTGAATACTATACCTAGTTAGCGTCGGAACTCGCAGGTAGGCATTCATTTTGGGTAATGTTAACCTATAAAAAGTAGCATAACTCATAAGCTGGGAGTACCTCCACGCGGTGAAGGCGGTAACAGTTAAATAACTCCCATTACATTGTTATGTAAAGATGCCTTCGGGCTTATGTTATTGTTGAGTGTATTGGTCAATGTGTGGTTGTGCAGACGGTAACGCAGTCGAGCATCCACAGATCTTTGTTTCATTGTCAATTTCTAAAAGTAAATTTACGCTATCAAACAAAACAAAAAGTTCTTTTCAGAACTAAACACCACTTCATCTCTATCTTGAAATATTGTTTCAAGCTAAAATGGAACATTTAAAGGATTATCCTTATGTTTTAGATCCTAAAAGGGTTAGATGGCAGTCACTGTTTTAAAACCAGATCAGCATTCTAGAGGTTTTGACTTCTAGATTAGGTACCTAGCCGACCCTAGCCATTGATAATGATGACGCAAAAAATACAAAACAGCGCAGTGACAAAACATGACTACGGAACCCTACTTTATGCGTGGCCCGACATGCACTTGGCCGGTTTTTTTTTTATGTTTGAAGTTATTATCTTGAATGAATGACCTCTAAATTAGCCGGCCGCTGTATAAAGTAAAATATCTATAAAATTGTTTATATTCGTTTGTTGTTAGAAGCGTCTAAGTTTTTTATTATGTATTAAATGAAACTATTTCGTAAACATATTAAATACGGGTTTATTATCACAGTTTCAAGAGAAAACACATATTTATAATTAATAATTATGTTTAGATTTAATTGCTTGAATTAAATCAAAAGTACTTACCTATATATTATACCTATACATATAAAACAGATTTTTGAAATACTTATTCTATAGAACATACAAGCACATGTTTTATTTATAACGTAGAATTTTTTGCTTAAGCGAGCTTAATTAAATATTTCTTAAGCCTAAGTATTATAAAAATTATGTGAAGCACGTAAGAAATTTTTGAAAATTGACGAACCAGCCAACTGCAGCATTTAATACATTCTTTACCCGGCCTCCTTTATAAAATTTATTTTACGAGTTGCTAATGGATACGCGTCGTTAATTGCACAACCAAATTAATTAATCTTTTCTCGAACCGGTATTTCGTAACGTGGTTTATACAAATATTAACCATGAAATGCAACACTCCTTGTGGGTTAGAGGTGCGACTATAATTTAACCCATTGACCACCGAGCGCCCCGATCGGGCCACGACACAATAGATTTTCTATTGTGTCTGTGATTCCGGGGCCTGATGGATTTTAAGAGACACATCTGCGCATCTGCAGTGGCATATAAGTTTTATAATGTTCGACAAATACTCGTATATTAGCCGTCACACAGCACGACGCACGAGTCGTTTTGCTGTTTCAATAGGGTTCGTGAATCGTGAATTCGTGATATTGCCCGCAAATGAATAATAGAAACGCCTAACTGCTAAAATATTAAGCGGTGCGGTTACAGGGAATGTTATTAATTATAAAATATCCCTACTTAGTACACTATAATTCGTATGCTTTTATGGTGACTAATTTTGAAGACATTTTCCTCCTTTCGCTTTTCTGTAAACTATGTTATGTTAAACTTTAAGAGCAACTGTGAAGGAGAAATAGTAGAATATCGACATTAAAACGATTTTGCAATTGTTGTTTTTGTTATAAAATGTTAAGTACATTATGGTAAGTGCATTACGACTACATTGTAAGTTGTAAAGATTCATGAACATAATATGTATTACGTAAATTATGCCGTGTTTATGTTTCGAAATAAAACGATTGTACCAATGGACACTTATAGCGTTATCAGTTATTGAAGTATAAATAATTCATAAAAGAGTATTCTACTATCAATTTTATCAAAGCTATCAAGGGCGGAGTTGGAGTTACGTAGCGTCGATAAGTGTTTGTATTTTGTGTAATGTAAGCAACCGCCGGCCGTCCGTTAGCACGCCGGATATTTGCAAAAACTTCCGCGGACGTTGATCCCTCCCACCGTGGGGCCACTCGTGGGTCGTGATTTTATTTTTATTTATTTTCCCCGTGTTTGTTAACGTGCTATCGTGCTATCGAACTCTATCGCCTCGCATGACGGTATGGCCCTACACAAAAATTACTATGATTCTCCTACGTTGTGGACAATAATAATTATTATCACTTCACGGAGGTCACGGTCGTTTTAGGTCAATTGAGTCTTTCAACTTCATGTTTTTGACAATTATCACGATGTTTTATGTTCTTGTATAGCGATGAAGTAGATCCGTTATTGTGTGTATATTTTTTGATTTTGATGTCCGACGGATGTTGTCGTATGTCCATCCTGGACATTCGGGTGCACCACTCGTCTAAGCAATGTGCCTCACAGTAATACTATTTTAGCCTGTATCCCAAGAAGAGTGGCGTGCACATTGCACATCATGCAGCGTTCTCGGTATCGCGTTTCTTTTAATCCAAGATAACGAGTCAAGTCGAATTTCTGCGTGTTGTTTGTTTGTGGTTCTGCGCGCCGGAGCTGAGGCCTCGTTAAGGAGGCGCCTCGCATTATCTTACGAACGGAGCCGAAATTCATTCGACCGTGTAATGTGTGCGCCGATATCGAACTTCACGATGTAAACACGCACTGACGTTTCAGCCGGCGTTTTATAGCTAATGTAAAACGTGAGGAAGGTTTTTATAATTCATGCACTAAAAATTACGCGATTGTATCTATGTGGGAAATAAATATCGGCTGTTATATTAGGACGTTGAAATATTTAAGTAATATACCTATAGATAAAGATACAGATTTTGATTTTTGATGTGACGCGTTTGATCGTATCGATCTATCATTGGATTTTTTAAGTATTCTGCAGTACCCTGTACCATGACTGTTTAGTGTTTAATTTCCAATTGAATAAAAAACTGTTAATTTTTTTGTGGTTCTTTTCATCTTGGATTGGAGATAATAAACAGCACAATACAAATTATTTAAACAAAACTGAAACAAAAACGCCTCATCTTTTCTAAGACAAACACCGGACAGACAGAGACCCACTTTCACGCCATTCATAAAATTATTACAATATCATCGGACTTTGAACCTGTCGGTAAACGTCGCCAGATAACTAGGTATTTCACAACAATTTTTACACAATGGGTTTCCCGCGAGTTAATGCGTTCTAACTGTCCTATCATTTTCCATGTTATGTTTTTGGAAAAACTGTGTACACAGTGGCTAAATACAAACAGCTTGTAAACGTTTACGACTCGAGCAGTGTTCGTTCAGTTCAACCTGTGGTTCAAGTTTCAACCCATTGATTGAACGATAAAATCAGAAATCCATAAAAGTGTTTGGGAGCACAAATAATAATTTATTACAAAGCAATCAATATCCTCGATGAGAAATTAAGTGGCGTGTGGGCAAATCAAAATATTTATAAAACTCGCACTTATTTCAAGAGATGACAGCATTTGTTTTATACATAAATGCTCGTGAAAACTCAACATTCAACAAGGCCGTTGGCTCCGCGTGCTTCGCTCTCAACTAAAAACACGGAAACATTCGCTACACGAACCCTTATAAATAAGTGAACAGTATTGATTGTGACCATTCAAGGGAAAATACGTGGTAATGGTAATGGTCAATTATACGATTAACGTATCGCAATTCGCAATACTACGATCTCACATCGATTTGAAGGAGACAGCACTCCTAGGTACGGTCCTAAATTCCTAATACGTTATCGAAATAAATAAATTACAATAAAATTACCTTGTATTAGATTGAACGGTAAAACTTGTACGTAAAAGTAAACAAAACATAATCTGTCCTCGAAGATACAGTAATAACGGTTGTTGCGTATTATTATTTAAAGAAGAAAAGATGAGTTCTGCCAACTAGCCTACCCTAATACTCTGGCACATAGCGTGCACGGCCACCAGCTGTCGCCGGGGTCGACGACCTCAGCCCAGACTACCCCATCTACGACCCTCTATTTAGATTCGCATGAATTAAATTTCCGCTGGGAAGCCAAGCTCTATATTTTGTTTTAAACACGCTTGAAAAATGATAATGGGTGTGTATTTTATGTTAGCTAACTTGAGACTATGACCGCTGTCCGCTACACCCTTACCACGTGTATGAAATTTTCGAAATGTTATAGTAGTTAGTGTGTAAAGAACGTTACACGTTGAGCGCTCTTGTTTTTTTGAAAGTCGGTTAAAAATGATAAATACGATGAAAACACGCTGGTTTTTGACTTCCAAGAAACGATAACACTTGGCTAATAAATATCAGTGATAAAATCAATGGCGCCGAGAAATTTTATCTTATCATTTTGTCCGGATACCCGGTATTAATGTTTGTTATAGGTATGTTATATTTGTTTAATAAATTATACGTCTCGTATGAAACGTTAGGTAAAAATATGACAAGTATTCGGAAATGGTATGAGAGTTCCAAAGATTAATGACTGCACTTGGCAAAGTTACAGCTTTTCCGTTGAAACTTGAAACATATTATGTAGCGAGGCTTTGCCGCTAATTTAAAATTTGTTTGTTTGCTAGGAAGTTGGATAATTTTGTGCTTGTTTATAATGGATACTGATGCCTTTGATGGATACTGTAGAATGTGCTTACATATCATTAATGTATTATGCAACGCAGTTAAATCGTCCATCCGGTCTTGTGGGTAAAAAATGTCTAAGGTTTGGTTAGTACGTAAAGAAATAGCGAATTGAAAAACATTTTTATTGATCTACACTTATGGACTATGGTAGAAAGAGAAGTCATATTATGTTTATAAATATAGTAATAAACAAGAAATATCGGTGGATATTAAAAAATCTGTACATATATAAGTTATGTATTTGTGCTAATCGGTATTATAGAATCACGATGTCGATAATCTCTTATATATAAAATTCTCGTGTCACAATGTTAGTCTGCATACTCCTCCGAAACGGGTGGACCGATTCTCATGAAATTTTCTGTGCATATCGGGTAAGTCTGAGAATCGGCCAACATCTATTTTTCATATGTACCACGGGCGAAGCCGGGGCGGGCCGCTAGTTTATATATAATTTTTGATCAGTTTTAACGTGAACAATCCATATGTTTCAATGTTCATTCTTATATATTTTTTATTGTTATACTCCTTTTAAGTTTTTTTCCAAGATCCGGTACGAAACTTGAAATACCGTGAAACTATTACATAAATATTTTAAAAGGAGTTAAAATATAAGCAATAAATATTTCAGTTGCTTATTTTTCTCTCGTTCAACTCGTTTTAAGGTATCTACACTTTCACTACTTTGCTTTTCGAATATTATTACAATGAGTCACACCTGAATGTAACCAAATCCTGGTTTGAATGAAGGCCAATATTCACTCATATAATAAACTAGCAATACCCTGCGGTTTCACCCACATAGATAGGGATATCATGACAGTGAAAAGTCTACTATAGGTCGGACCATCGGACTATAGGTTAATTTTTAATCACATGAAAATCACCCTCACTCCGTCCCGCACTACGCCTGCTCATTGTATTAAACAGTATGCCTACTATTTTCTGTAAATTGACACTTTTAAAAATTCGTTATATCTTTTGAATGGAATATTCAATTTTTTTAATTTAAAAAGTATTTTTCTGGTATTGAAACAGTCTATATACGTATAATAAAACATCATTTAATGGGATAAGGATTAATATATATGTGTATGGATAACATGGTTTGATTACTGTCGGCACTTCTATTTACTTTGAAAACGTAAAAAAGTTGTTGTAGTAACATAACTACTGAAGATGGACAGATGGTATCGCGAACTTTCTTGTAGATACTGATCCATTCTATAATACCGTAGAACATTTTTTTGTTCTATCTTCAATAAATTCCGCAGCGCACGCGATGACAGAACTTTTATTAAGGAATTTTTTACACTTTGGGTTACATTATTGCATTTTTGGTTAGGATCTTTAATTTTTTTGAAAATGCAATATAGCCTATGTTGCTCAGTGAAGATGCAGCTTTCTAATGGTGAAAGAATTTTTGAAATCGGTCCAGTAGTTAATGCGTGAAAACCATACATACATACATACTTACATAATTACAAACCTTTCCTCTTTATAATATTATATAGTATATAGTATAGATAGGGGATGAGCTTCTGTGTGTGGCTATGTAAGTGATGTTTTGGCTATGTTTAGATGTCATGATTATTGCATATGTAACGAATGGGAAAACTTATAAACAAAAAAGTTTGTAAGCTCAAGATATGTATGGAGCTTTGCTCGTTTATTTGCCATCACATTTTTTTATCAATTACACAATTTAAGAAGGGAAAATAGATAAAAAAAGAATATCTATCGATTTTTTTAATATTGGGAGCTAAAGATAGACCTACTCCGAAAGGAAGAACACAAAACACAACACAAGAAGTTTACAAATGTGAGGTTAGTGATGTGAAAATTGTAGTTTTCACTTGAATATTTAGAAGATCGACAAAATACATTTTAAATTGTTTTATATTAAGGATCAATAACAAATCATCATTCACCAACTACAACTATGTATATTGAATTATTGATGTAATAAAGTTACGAAGCTGGATTAGTAATTAGTAATGCCTATATTAATTAAAATGAAAATGTTATTGATTACTAAAATCAATAATAATTTGCTTTAACTTAGATAAAGCGACATAATACTCGGCGCATGCCGTATTGCATACTTAACCTTTAGTGATATTTACTATTATGTAGTTCAATTTATCAATACATATTTAAAATTAACAATAACACATGATAACTCTGTCAACTTTATAAACATTAGAAAATTAATAGCTCAATGATAGCGATTATAATTTGTTTTATAATCTGAGTTTGACAATGCCTAGAAATAGATGATAAATAAACATGGCAACGTATTTAACGAATTTATATTTTATTATTTTCTAATAATAGTTTATTATTATTAGTAAAGTTCAAAATTTACGTTCATTAAAATAACGTCATTACTTACTCATTATGAATATTATGATGAGTAGCGTCATTCGTATTTTACGTCGAATTTGTTTATACCCCGCTGGTATCGGTTTTGCGAAAAAACAAGATATGTTATCATATAAAAAAATCATTGCTAATTCACCGGCCGCGGCGCGCTGTTTCAGATACAAACATAAATATTATTTTTTAACCTCCAACTGACATTAGCCGCGCGCGCAACTCATAAGCCGTCGTCGAACAATATTTGAAAGTTGCGTTCGGAAAAATTCGCGAGGTTATAGATAGAGCGAGAGACCGCGACCTACCGCACTCGATGCGGCCCCGGTGCGGCGCAGGCGGCCGCGCCATTCGCAGGCCGATAAGCCGTCGCATACACACCGCACTACACACTACACGCCACACAGTACACTCCAGTACACATGCGAGATTGTACACATGCACATTGTGAACATTACGTTATTAATTAATTTTGCTATCTAGATAATGTCCACTTTGTTCAGCATCACAGGGAACAAGATAGAGTACACAGAATGTAATGACACATCATGATATCATTAAATAGCAACATGCTAATTAATTTGCAATTACAGAAATGCAATAATACTGTAGGATGATTAAAATTTGCCGTTGAAATTACAATCAACTTATTATTTTATGTCGGTATGCTTCATAAGCTCGATATAGGTTGTTGTTTTCAAATTCTTTTTAAAAATATTCAAATATAGAGGCAAAATCTTCCACTAGACTAATAATTGTCGACGCTGTTTGCTCAAAGAGATTCCCAAATTTCTTGGAAATTAATAAATTATGAAAATTTCGATCGATAACGTAGTCGCCTACACCACTATCTAGGAACTGTGACCTAATCGGAGCAATACATTCATTGTTAATGTATTGATAGTTGAGACTTGGGACTACATACTTTAAATATTTTTCGGATATCGGAATAATAATGTTCGACGTTACAGTGCAAATAAAATAGCCCATTTTAAGTTGCCGTTTGAAGGTGAACTAAAAACTATGGAACATATTGTGCCAATAAAGGAAGTAAACAAAGTTTTATGCAATGGTACATGCATAATTAAAAAGTGTTATTTAAGAATTAATAGAGGCGCCGCGCCGACGCGCCAGCGGAGCAGTGGTGCGGAAATCGGAATGAGAGCCTAGCGTACCTAGATGTCTAGTATTTCTACCTGCGGACTAAAGTAAATATGTAACAGATTTCAACAAAATGCATTCAGCCTTTTCAAAGGGATATTGCAACATCGCTGCTTGTAGTGTTTAGATGGTATAGGGGTAATAATTAAAGTCAACGTTGTATTTTTTGCATAACGATGTATTATTTATTGCGTTTTGCTTACTCGTATTATTGACAACGTGAATTTTTTGGAAACAAAACATTAGAAAATATAAAGGCGAGGAACGTTTGAAATAATAAAAGTCGCCGATCCCAGTAAAACAGACAGGAAAATATACAAATGTTCGTAGAAAAGTTGTAAAGTTTGGGAATTTTATTGTGTTCTGTTTGATCGCATTTATGATACAAAATGTTTTGCTTTCAAGCATTGCGTAATTTAAGGGACATTTCATATCAGTGAGCAACAATTATTTTACTATATTTGAGATGAGATTCAACGACTTGATTGAGTAGTTGTGTGTGTAACACAATATAATATACTTAACAATTCCTTTTAAGTTGACGAATAAGTCAACGTAGAAGCTCTATCTTGAACATTTCTCATCCCCACAAAAAGGGGAGGTTATTAGTCAATCCGTGGGTCCAACAGTGGCATTATAGATCAAACGGTCAATTCTTAATTTTCATTCATAAAATAGAAGCAGGATGTTTTGTAGACTGCTACTGCAACTAGGATCATGTAAAGTCCCGTACTAATTATGTACTACATTATGTACTAATTATGTAGGTACTACATTTGTTGCCTGAAATAAAGAAATAAATAAATTAACCCGTTAATAATTGTTAAACTAATAATGTTATTTCTATTTTTATTTTTTTAGGGGTATTTACATTTTTAATTTGTATTAGTCTAATAAGTTTACAAATAAATGGAAATCCCCTCAGTCCACAGCCTGTTCTATGGCTACTGATCTGTGAGTCGACATATTTGTTATTCATTTGACTCTCGTTATTATTCCAATGTCATCTTAAATGCAGTTTCAAGGTTCTACTTTGTAATATCTTGCTCCAAATTGGCTAGCGTTGTTTGTGTTTTGATAACGTCAATAAACATTGGTGTTATTCTCATTTTTAGGGTTCCGAACCTTGAAAAAACGGAACTCTTATAGGATCACTTTGTTGTCCTTCTGTCTGTCTGTCAGTCTATTCCTATTATATCAGGAATGCGTTGAAAGGTATCAAGCTGAAATTTATATTGAATATTCTACTTCACTTGAAGCTGTGAAAAAAGGCATAGATAATTATATACGCCAACACAATCAGAAGATGCAGCATATTTTCTCTTAAGGGCTTGGTCTAGTAGTGCAAACAAATGCATCCTGTCATCCTATATGTAAATAATACAAATGTACTAAGGGAAAGATGCTCCACTTAATTTTTAAAAATTAAATCATTCGTATGCATAATTTAATATTCGTAATAAGTACCAAAAATGACAATTTGAAACAATTTTCGTGAAAATTACACCGAGTCATTTTTTTTTTATCAGTACACAAAATTTGCGAATACTTTCTATTGATATCTTCAAGTTCATGTTTATATAACTGATCAACTTTTACAAAGAAATTTTGAACGAAATATAAAAAAAATAAGCTTTCCATACAAAATGCATAACTCTATACATTTTTTTCGACCTAAGTTTCTTAGTGAAAGTTGTTCAGTTTAACTAATAAAACGGATAAACAAATTTTGTATATAATAAAAAAAATGTAATGTTTGTGTTAAAAAATTGTTAAATAGAAAAATACGCAAATGAAAACAAAAGATATTTATTTCTGACTAGCTTCCGCCCGCGACTCCGTCCGCGCGGATGTCAGTCTTCGCGTCTTCTACAGATTTATTATATTATGTATAATATATACTTAGATTTATATTGATAAACCTAATAAATCTTTTGCTAGCATTCTGATGCTTTATCGGTTGCACTGGATTTATCTCTTTTTTTTCAATCGCTTGAATGATATAGGATGGGTCCTTGATGGACATCGAATGCTGAAGTCTCGAATCAATCAATTCTGACAGTAGGCAATTTATGTAAAATCTTGATAATGGTCCATCATTTTATTTTGCCTAAACGTTACATATTTTTTTATATATTCTATTTTTAACGAATGATTCACTCCAGTCCAAACAGCAAATAAGCAGACTTCTGCTTCTGCAACGTTTAGTTGTCCCTGAATTTGGAAAAAATAGTCATGATTCTTATCTATGACAAAAGTGTTATTTTTTGCATTGTATTTCAAATATTAAATTTTTTTTTTAACCGCATCTTCCGCATTCATGTCTTTTGCCGGAATTAGACATTTAACTTCTACTAGTCCCATTTTCCCTTTTTGATATGGGAGTGTATAAAGTAAATTTTTTAGATATTTCTCGTTATACTTTTAAAAAGTTATTATTGTCATTTTGCTCATTAGGTAAAGTAATTTCGATATCAGTTTTAAGTTTTTTGATACCTGCAATAATAACGTCATAATCGCCTGCACATACTTATCGATTACACCCTGTATACAATCCACCATCCACATTCATAATGTTTTCCTGTCCTCCTCTCCTTTACGCTGTTCACCGATACATTTTAAATGAGTAAATCTGCTACCACTGAAGGATGTTTCATTGTGATCAGCAAATTTTCACCACTGTTGTCGATTATTTGTTTTTCATTTTTAATCAGCAATTGGGAATCATCAGTTTTGTTTTTTGCAGATTGGTGATGTACCCTAACAATACGTCGAAAAGGGAAAGCATCAACGAATTATCGTTTTCGTCCTCTTTTTTTATTCTTCGCGACTCTGTTACTTCTGTTTGTTTAGTTCTCAACACCCACTGAATTTTCTATGTTATTGTGATCTTCCATTACATCTGAGTTTTGATGATGTGATGATAATCCATTCGTTTTAATATTGGTACTTAGAGTTGGTAGACTAAACTAGAAATGGCGGACTAAATTTGTCAGCGCGTCTGTAAGATCAGAATATAAAACCAACATCCTGTATTTAAGTTACAAAATTAATAATCAAACAAAATGCCGCTACGTTGAAAATGACTAGAAGAAAAAATTAAAACACCTCGGATCAATTTTGGAGTAAACAAATCATTTTCCCCGTATGGGGATTTCCCCGGATGAACTTGGGAAGTTCAAGTTCTCAATACAAGTTTATATTATATTTCGTATTCCTCAAACGAAAAATAAACATTTTTGGAACTTCAAAAAAATTATATTATAAGAAAATTTATGAGCTTACTTTAGTTTTAAAGAAATATACATCCCTTTACTGACACCCCGTAAAATAAAGAAATTGTTGCCAATCACCTTTGCAATCTATTTGGTTTCATTAACTTTATGTTCGAAGATAATTTTTTTTCTAGTAGTTACACGCGTATTTTTTTCGTTTATTTTCCATATCGAAATCAAATGTTTAAAAATACGAATATTTGCACAAAACTAAGATAAAAATAATCAATTAACAAAAATATTAAATTTAATGAAGTAGAGCAACTTTCACTTCAGTATGAAGGAAAATCGAGCGTAGAGCACACGTCAGAACGCTCCGGCCCAAGGAGCGCGACTAAAGAAATTCGCTAGGATTTTTCCTAATTATTTTAAATATTTTTTTAATATTTAAAGAATTATCAAAATTCAAAAAAAAAATTTTTAAAGGATTAATACTCATTGGTCTTCAACCAACTCGAATAAATTAATGGAAAAAATAACTTTTAGCAGTATTTATCAATAGATTTTGTAAGGCAAAAAATGGGAAATTTAATGAATTTATAACGTTCTAATTAAGAAAATCATAAGTTTTTCGGCAATTGTATTCAGCAGTTTTTAATAACGACTATATAAGGATAATAATGTGCTGATCAGATTGTGTAAATTGTAATCGGTTGCAACGTAGTGAGTGCACAAACTTAGCTCGAAATGTCTTTGGGGGAAAGAGACTTATCTTGAAGGCCTGATTAAGGTAACATAAAGTAACTTTATAAATGTGAAAAAATTCACGCGCATTGCGTATATAACACTAATTGATAAACAAGAAAAAAAAATTCAGTTTATCATTTCATTAGCCGGGAAAAAATTGTCAAATAACTTGTTGAAAACGCAATTTTGCTAGACTGCAGCCTTAAACACAGAATCTTGTAATTTGGTACGAAGAAACGTCTTATAACGTCAGTTAAACGAAAAATTGTGAAAAGTCATCGAGATAGTATGTACTACGTACTAGAGAGGCGATCGCTACTACACTCTCTTTAACACGAGCTAGAGGTAAGAATCACAAGTCTCTTTAGTCTGTGTCGGACTGTGCCCCCCGCTTGCCGCGTCAACACGTGTTATTGCTCTGTTCAAAATGCCTTCGTGTTTGCTTAGATATTGTTTTACAAGTTCCCATAATACAAACAAAGCCCGAGGAGTGACTTTTCACCAGTAAGTTTCCTTATTATGAGTAAGTCATGCATTTTACTAATATTGTTATCATTTTGCGAAAAATCACCACGCGTTCTGCGTTTCGCGCCATTTTTCATAGACTAACAGCACAGACGTGACACTATCGATGAGTCTGTTAAAAAAATGTAACTGGATTTTTTTAACTATGTATATATACTAGGAAAAAAGATTACCGTGGTGTAGTACCTAAATATTTATACTTTTACCCGACTACGCAAAGTAAAACGGTAGGTTATATTAAGTAATATTTATTTATTTACCTATTTTTATTTATTAAAAAAAGGTTAATCAACAGTTGTTCCAATAGGATTTATAAATTATTATGCACAACAATTACAAATAAACACAACATTCACAGAAACTAATACAGTAAAAGTTCCTTAATCGCGCTTCCTTTATTCGTGTTTTCACTATTCGCGGATTAAAAAAATGCGACCCAATTTCTATATTCACGACTAAAAATTTTTTTTATTCGCGGATTTAATAAGTACATACATAATAATAAAATTATTCCAATAGGTAGGTATCTTACCCAATATCCTTGTCAAATGGAATAATAAGAAAGTAAAATAGATCTTATTACAAGTTTGCCTAAAGTACATAATATTATGTTCTTAAATGATATCGCCGAGGCCTTTGACACAAGCCGCCTTTGTCGCAAGCCACCTCTGCGGCGATTGATGTTTTTGAGAATGTAAATAAACAGAATGGAAGCAACCTTATAACTCAATAAATAAAGTATATTTTTAAATGTAGTTCCGTTTATAGTAAAAGCCGCTTTGCGTATTTATTGTTTCGTCTTTCACATTCGTTACAAAAATTGTGATCGAGTAAGGGGGCGTCCATAAATTACGTGAGGTGTTTTTTAAAATTTTCTGCACCTCCCTCCCCCCCTGGTGAGATGTCGTGAGAATTTATTCAACCCCTCCCCCATCCTCGAATCTCACGTGAGATTTTTCAAAATGTGAGTTTCTTATACGTAAACGCCATCAACATTGAATCATCGTATCCATTTAATTAGGGCTATTATAACTAAACCAATACTCCAAAATTCGATTACATCATGAAGCAAAAACTGATAAAACTATTGATTACTACACAAAACGACAAAAGCTTACTAAATTGATATTATTTAAAGGAAATTAAAATACATAGTTTAATATAAAATCCTCGTTTTATTAATTCCCTAGTATCAGTACCACCAGATAGTACCGAGTAAACAGATTGCACAATGTGTCGCATCTGCACGCATTGCTTAATCTTTGAACTTGAAGCCACGCATCGCTCGTTCCACACGTACCCCACCACATCGGCCGCGCGCAATGTTTTTGTTTGGAATAACCCCTCTAGTAGTACATACTATCTCGATGTGAAAAGTGTAAATTTAAAGCTACAACTTATAAAAGACTCGCAATTGGCCGGTTTTTTAGCTTTATTAGGTACTGAAAATGTTTCGTCCAGTACACAGTGATTGTTATCTGTTAGATTGAGCATGTTATATCTAAATGATAATTCTCCTGAAGGATCCTGCAATATGTTAAAGTAAGATGTACCTGAAAAAGGAATCAAATAAACTAAATCGCTACACCATCATCTCATGCATTATAAGCTAGTAAACTGCCTGATGTAATTACATATTTGGGTCGTCTCTAACTCTCCTTATAAAACTTTTAACACACTTAAAGGTAAGTTTACAAAATTAAAAGCTATTAAGTAAAAACATAAGAATTTGTAAAACTAAGCTTATCGCTTTTGCACGCCTCATAAGCGAAGCGTTGAGGTGGGTACTACTGTCACTTCGCGCAAAACTTCTGATTTTTCAAACTTAAAATGTCTTTATGTATCATACATTGCACTTGTAAGATAATACATACACACACATATTAAGAAAAAACACTATTTTTAACGTTCATGATATTTTTGATGTCATTTTTGTTATTTAAACTAGTTAAAAAACAGTTTAAAAAAGTTCTGTCTTGGACGTCCGTGTGTCTGTATGTGCGGATCCTTTTTCTTGTTAACACGATAGCGACCGAAATACTTTACTAATCGAGTCTTTTTTTTTCTCTTACGCTTGAGTATGCTCAGGAATAGAACCCTTTCATTTTTCAGGGTCTGATTCGATGTGGTTTAATTGTTATTAAATAAACAAAAATAATAATTAATAAATATTTATTAAAAAAAAATTATGAGGCGTGCACTTTTGGATTTTCCAAATTTTTCTTCAATCGACTGTGAGATCTTTATATTCAACATTTGGGTTTATGACTTCCGTAAATTTTACTCTTACAGCGAGAGGACAAAATCACGTATTTGTGTCTGTACTGGTTATTTATATTAAATAATGAGCGGCTTCTACATAAGCACAAATAGCAAGGCTTGAAATGACAGATGGTGAAAGAAAATAGACGGTTGTGCGACTCGAAGTTAATTTTGTCTCGCCCTATATTCAAAACAATAATAAGATTTGGGTCAAGAGATTATACCTAATTGACCTACGTCTACTAGCTAGTAAACATAACACTTAATGAAATCAATTTTTAAGTATCGTTTTAACATGTAACGGTAATTTGATGCTAAAGTTTTCCTGCTATGTACTTAAGCATTATATTATTTTGTCCTTTCATCGTGATCCAACAATTCTTATTGCTAAACATCGCAATGAAACGGGTGACAGCTGAGATCTTACTAGAAAAAATGAGGCGTAGTTCTCTTGATGTATAATTAAAGACGTATGCTGAATAGATGACGCAGGGCAGTCACAGGCCAATAAGTTAACAACCTTAGTCGATAATTCGCGAAGGTGCGCGGTCGACGGCCGAACCAGTCATCTTTGCACGTTCCAATTAGTACAACTGGGTACGTAAGACGTATTTACAGTGGGCCCCCAGTATGAGCCTCATCGTCGGAATATTTATGCGAATGTACTGGCCAATGAGCCCCGTACCAGCTCAACTACATCTTTAATAGCAACACCATTGCTAAAATCTCCTCACACTGGACCGATCTCCACCTGAACGCATGCAAGAAGTTCGCCTCATTTTGCTTTTGCGTTCAATGTCAGCGTATCGGCTAATTTTATCATGATTCGCACACGCTACGTAACTATCTTGTTTGATGAGGCTAAAAGCATGTTTGTTTTGATTTCTCTCGGCACATAATAATGTGTAACGTTACACAAGGACAGGCGTATGACGATTTATTATAAGGATTATTTATAGTAACTAGAACTGTGTATTTTAAGCGGCGAACTGAAAACATTAACATCTTCAATGTACCTACGTGTATGTTCAAAGTTTTGTTAACATTGATTTCACAATCTGGTGTTTATTTGGCGACAGATACGTAACGTACGTAACAACACGGATCATTTTGGCCCTTAACATAGCGACGTTACGTTCGTGATATACATATTGTGTTAAAAATATGTATTGTTAGTTCATAATATTAATCTGAGAATAAGAAAACGTAAAATAGATTAAAAAAATTTGGAAAATCCAAAAGTGCACGCCTCATAATTTTTTTTTAATAATTATTTATTAATTATTATTTTTGTTTATTTAATAACAATTAAACCACATCGAATCAGACCCTGAAAAATGAAAGGGTTCTATTCCTGAGCATACTCAAGCGTAAGAGAAAAAAAAAGACTCGATTAGTAAAGTATTTCGGTCGCTATCGTGTTAACAAGAAAATCCTCCGCACATACAGACACACGGACGTCCAAGACAGAACTTTTTTAAACTGTTTTTTAACTAGTTTAAATAACAAAAATGACATCAAAAATATCATGAATGTTAAAAATAGTGTTTTTTCTTAATATGTGTGTGTATGTATTATCTTACAAGTGCAATGTATGATACATAAAGACATTTTAAGTTTGAAAAATCAGATGTTTTGCGCGAAGTGACAGTAGTACCCACCTCAACGCTTCGCTTATGAGGCGTGCAAAAGCTGCTGTGTCGTAAGTACGGAACTCTTCCCGTGCGAGATGGACTCGCACTTGGCCGGATTTATTTAACTAATGACTATTCATAACTATTTACATTAATTTATGTTAAATTTTGTGTTATTCGTCTTGAAACTAGAATTTAATTTATTTTTTCAATTGATAAATAATATGTAACTCATGTAAGTATGCATTGTATTTACACAGATTGTAATAAAATCATTGTTATGTCAATGTCAAAGGTGTTTATAAATCTAGTTAAAATAAATATGTTACACTTTGTAAACAATTGTTCTTTTACAATGCGTTAAATCGTCATTTTCTGTTTAATTTTCGCCTGAAATAAATAACCTTGTTTCATTTACCAAATTATTGAATATAGGAATTATATTATTGTGAACATATTATGTACATTTATATTCTGTACATATGTACATATGTACATGTATATTGTATGATACATCACCTGCATGCATAATGTTAAATGTTTAATTTCGGTTAGCAGATAATATGTATAACCTAATAAAATGCAGCCTCCCTGTAATAAAGTAATCGTACTTACACATAAAAGGATATCGCTGTAAAAATTAAATGATAAGTCGCATTTAATTTCCGACAAGTTAAGTACCTATTAATTCGAAAACAGCACGCGCCACTTACGGAGATGGGGAAATAAATGGGTTCGTAGGCTGAAGGTATCAGTGGGTGTCGGATAGCGGGCGCGGAAACGTCAATTACCTACATCTCGTTCGAGCTATATGTCAATGCGGCGTGATGATGGACGAACAAAATGTTTACGTCGCTATTTCCGCAACAAGTGTTGTTTTGCAGAGAGAGGCCCAGGCGGGCGATCACGTCGCGACTCGCGCCGCCCGACGCGCGAGCGCCTCACACACACACAGTACTGGCCAATGGCTATTATCGCATCACCAATTTTGTTTTGTTATTAATTTATTGTATTTATAGCTTTGTATGTGTGACACATTCGAGTTTTGTTTGTATATTTAAACTAGGTTTCCGCCCGCGGCTTCGCCCGCGCAGTTAAAGAAAAACCCGCATTTCCCGTTCCCGTGGGATTTCCGGGATCATTTTCCCGGGATTAAAAGTAGCCTATGTCCTGTCTCGGGTATCAAAATATCTCCATACCAAATTTCATGAAAATTGGTTCAGTAGTTTAGGCGTGATTAAGTAACAGACAGACAGACAGAGTTACTTTCGCATTTATAATATTAGTATGGATTGCGGTAAATCAACTGGTATAGTGGTAGTAAGGTAATAACTACGTCAAGATATTATGTTTATCAAAATACAATATCATTCGTTCGAGTAGGGATAGCGTGGTTTACATACTTGTATAACTTATATATAAATTACCACACATTACCAGGTTGGTACCTATGTTATTGAAAAAATTCAAATCATGTTATGTATGAAACAATGATTTTTTCCTCGTCGCCATCTTGTAGATATCTTTATAGTTTATCGTCATCTTCATATTTGAAATTGACAATGCTTTTGATGTTAAATTTATCGGTCTTTTTATTTACTTGGCCTCCCACTTTATGGTGTGCTATTGCGTCAAATAAAATGATCGCGTTATACGTCATGCAGTGTGCAAATATACCGTATATTTCGCGTCACTATGTAGCGTTGCCATTTGAGGAAATCCTATTTTTATAATCTTAATTATTATCGATATTTTATCGCTTTCGCACACGTCGGTTTATTTAGTAGGACTAGTTTATTATATTATAATAGACGGGTTTGTACACATTGTTTTTGTTAACATTTCGATACGCATTATACCTACCTATATTTGCGCCACAGATTACTTTACTTACATCCCGCGAAAGGCGGTCGCAGGTCGTGGAGTCTAGCGGCGCAGTGAGAGGCTAGTACTGAGCAGCAATGTGCAATGGGCTGCATTCCGAAATCCGAACGCATTCCTCAAGCCTCAGAGAACGACCTAGCAGCGGCCTCCGCGATAACCGCAAATACCGCTGGAATGATACAACTACATTGCCGATATTCTTGCCGCTCGCCGGTATCGGCACCGCGTACCGTGTGCCCGATCGACATCCGTCATTGTGCGCATTCGGAATGTCGCACACATGAATGCACTGCCCACTAAGCAATCATATCGATAAGCTTTTTGTAAATCCAGTTACGCTCTACATATAAACAAATATTTTTCGCAATGTTTGTTTTGATTTCATAAACTACATATTTATCACAAACGAGTAGAAGTAGAAGCACATGTTCATATAAATTGGGGAATAAAATTTCATGTCACGTAACTAATACGATAATTTTAATAGCGAGCATGTATGGACTTATAGGGAAATATGCACAATAAAGTTGGAATGTGAAGAGTGAGATAATCTCGCTCTATGCGCTTCCGGGTCGTCGAACCGCTGCGGCCGCGGCGGCTTTTATTTTCAATAGACAATTTTTTAAGTACTAGTTTCTCGGTATGGCTTGTTGAATTAATTTGATGAAGAATCATCGGTATGTCGTCGGCGGATAAGCAACCGGCCGCAAGTGAGTCACCGCGCCTGCCGCGGGCCGACCGCCGACATAAACAACGCGGAGTTACGCCTCCGAGGCCACCGCGTGCAAATAACTCCTCTCGTGCCTGTTTTGTTTGAAGCTAAAATTAAACAAAACACTCAATTATTTTTAAATATCTTCATTAATAGAGTCAATGATAGCGGCCCGAGATTCGTAGGTCTCATTATTCTGTAACGCGAACCGCAATCGAGTAGGCGTATACGATCTAAAATTAGAATTTATCTCACTGATCATTTATTTATCTGTAGATGTCGAGAGTATCTATTCATCAGTAAACAAGATATCTCGCGCTAGCGTAAACAAAAGGTGTTATTATTTTAACGGAAGCGAGGAATATTCAATTATATTTCATAACAGAATACTTATTGTTCTCGTAATTAATCATTAATTGCTTTAATTAAAAACGTCTATTTATATTTGATATAACTTTTATATAAAATACCTTTATATTTAGAAAGTGAGGGGGCTACATTAAACTGCGAATTCATTGTATCTATCACAGCTAAGTTCGTATTAGGTTGAATAATGCCGTAATAACGTCTCATTGTGCACGTTGCGCCGTGCGCGTAAATAAATTGTGTCTGGGAAATTGGTGTGTAGGTTCACAGGCGGGTCACGTGCGGACGCCGTCGCACCACTTTTATTACATTCCCCGAACAAATATCCCCGACGAAAAGCCTATTCCGCATCGGCATACATATTGATCAGCGCCGTCATACTCCACTAGCGACTCGATTCCAGCAATGTTTTTCATATTTAAATTCAAGAGTTATATTACCCTATAGAAACTTACACTTAAAACGTTCCAAGAACGTGACCTAAATCTTCCTTTCTGTGAAGAAACCACTTGACATACGAAACGCCATTCAACTTTAATGTAACCATAGCTTAATTTGAATGGCATATCTTTGTAAAAAGTATAATGGAAAATAAAGCTCCACGAATTTGTATTTGGTAGTGCTTCTGCGTAGAGATTGTTATCGCAGTCACATACTTTGATATCGGCCCGAATACTTTGAGCCGCGTTCCATAAATGGACCGACAAACACAGACGACTCTGCCCAAATTCGATTTCAATGTGTTTTCAATAGACACTCGTTTCGGGTATGTTAATTTAACTGTATGTTGTCACATTAAACACATATTTTATCGTAATTTGTTCTCTGGCTTTTAAGGTTGTAAATAAAGCTCAATAGCTCGCTCGTCGGAGAAACGAATAACGTTTGTATATATTTTTTTCTTATATTTTTATTTTGGTACAATAAATGCTTACAAGTTATAGGGCTGCTTTACATGTAATGTAATAGCTGAACCAATCTCGAGGCCGCATTTCGGCTCTAGTCACTAGTGCGACCAGTTTTCCATTAGAACATACCGCACCAGTCGTATTTTACGATCGTGATCCGAATACTTCTGGGCGGCTTTTCCTTTCTTTATTATCAAATTACCATTATTTGAACTCGAACAACGCTAACGTACGTATTATTGGAGTGTACGTGTATATTAGATACAAATTACAACATAGTCACAATGTAACGGTGTTTAAATTGTATTGTTAATTGCACAGCTAAGTCAATGTGGATAGACTTATCATCAATGTAGAATGCTAATTTTATTGATAGTGGAATGTATTAAAGATTGACTTGGAATAAACATTGCCGTTTTCATGACCCTCGTTTAACTCAAAATTAATTAATAATTACAAATATAGTTCTCAGTTGTATGTTTTTCCACAATTTTTTGTGGAACACAAGTATTTTTTGTGGAATGAGCATTGTGCATGTTTATGTATGATTAGAAAATGTAAACAATTTTTTTGTGCACGTTGAAAATAATTTAAATGCAAAGGATCTAAAAAAATTCAAAATTATTTTTATTTATTCATTCATAATTATCACATGCCAAATTATGTAACGTCACCTGTACCTTTTAATACGTTTTCACATCCTGATACTGCTGAATGAGGGTCTGTATTTCAAAAGTCACTCAATAAAATTATTCTCCTATAATTTTTATAGTGGTATGGAAATAATAGTGTTCAATATATATTGTTGACATTGAATGGAAAACCTAAGTGACCTTCCCATTCATTTTTCCTCGGATATTGGTTGAGATAGTTTTGAAATACGTGTAAACCAAATGCTCAACAGGGCTCTTATTTTATAATTAAATGCATCATCAAAAATTACACAAGTTTTTAATACACTTAAGAAACTAAATGTCCTTTTTGTCTCTTGATTCCGAAACATATTTCATTAGCATTTGAGTCCATTCATCTAACATGGTAAACAAAATTTAGGTTAGCAGGTATTTATTGTAAATTGTAACATCTATGAAACGTACATTTATTTTATACTAGCTGTGCTCCGCGGTTTCACCCGCATTGCTCCGTTCCTGTAGGTCTTAGCTTGATGATAAGCCTATAAGCCTTCCTCGTTAAATGGGCTATCTAACACCGAAATAATTTTTCAAATCGGACCAGTAGTTCCAGAGATTTATTGAAAATGCTCGATACCCTATATTTGTCGTATAAAATCTGTGTATAAAATATATAGCCGGGCGGCCGGCGGCCGGTGCCGCCGCAAACGCTACGTCCCGCAATTTTTAAATCTATAATAATTAATATCTTCAAAAATATTCACTTAAATCATACGGTGTAAAGGGCCATATAGATCTATATTAAATGAACAATGTATTCAAGGTATTTAATTGGTTAAGGATTAACGCTGTATTGGTTAAAATCGCTTCGAAAATTAGCCATTATTTGTCGTAAAAAGTAAATGACAAAAAAAAAGTTATTGTGGGTTATCCATAAGAGATAGACATATACCACCGCGGACTTTTCTGTAGACCTTTTCAATGTGTATAATACTTAAGTACATTATTTTGATAAAACTCGTAAGGTTCAGTCTGCGTTTGCAATGTAAGCGGAAAAAAATATACTTTTTTACGACATCACATTAGAAACCTCAAAAATAACAGTACTTCTCCACTATTTGATGGATGTTATTATATAAACCATATAAACCTTCCTCTTGAATCACTCTATCTATTTAAAAAAACCGCATCAAAATCCGTTGCGTAGTTTCAAAGATTTAAGCGTACAAAGTGACATAGGGACAGAGAAAGCGACTTTGTTTTATACTATGTAGTGATTAAACTTTAATTATTCTGTTATAGGATATGTAATTTATTCAATACTAGCGACCCGCCCCGGCTTCGCCCGGGTGCAATGCTGATACTAAATACACTACAGAAAAACTGTGAAGGTTAATATATAAAAACATAGCAGCCCGCTCCGGCTTCGCACGGGTATAAAATAGATAATAGGGCGGCCAGCCGGTACCGCCGCAAACGCTACGTCCCGCAAATTTTAAATCTGTAATATCTTCGAATATATTCACTTAAATCATACGGTGTAAAGGGCCATATAGATCTATATTAAATGAACAATGTATTGAAGGTATTTAATTGGTTAAGGATTAATGCTGTATTGGTTAAAATCGCATCGAAAATAAGCCATTATTTGTCGTAAAAAGTAAATGACAAAAAAAAGTTATTGTGGGTTATCCATAAGAGATAGACATATACCATCGCGGACTTTTTTTTGGACCTTTTCAATGTGTATAATACTTAGTACATTATTTTGATAAAACTCGTAGGGTTCAGCCTGCGTTTGCAATGTAAGCGGAAAAAATGTAATTTTTTTACGACATCACATTAGAAACCTCAAAAATAACAGTACTTCTCTACTATTTAATGGATGTTATTATACATATAAACCTTCCTCTTGAAACACTCTATCTATTAAAAAAAACCGCATCAAAATCCGTTGCGTAGTTTCAAAGATTTAAGCGTACAAAGGGACATAGGGACATAGGGACAGGGAAAGCGACTTTGTTTTATACTATGTAGTGATTTATAGAGTCCAATATAAAGGCGGTATATTTTTATTACTTAACGTTTAGATCAGACCTTCACCAAAATGATGTTGTATTTACTATGGCTATGAAATGTTGTTATCGCGAACTTTAATGCGTTTATTTATTTGTTACCTTCGTTCATTAGTAGATATGCAAATTTAATTCGCCTTGTCTATGTTGTCGTTTAAAATGGTAAAAAACTAAGGTATTCGAAGGCAAGCGTTTTAATGTGGAATATTTTTCTTTAGCAAAATGTTTATAATCTTTAACCCTTTTTTTCGGAGAAGTTGTTTTTGTTTTCGTTTCATATTATGTGACTATTTTTTTTGTTTATAGATTAAAGACGGAGTATAGATATCTATTTGATAATACACAAGATACAATTTACTTAGGTATTTTATATTGTGTAGGTACTATAACGCCCGTAGCACACCTCCGCTGCAGAACTGTAACAGCGGAACCGCAGTAGTTTCGCTCTGTCTTGTCCCGTGTACGAGAAGCGAAACAGTAGCGAAACTGCCTGTTCTAACACATACATCTAACTATTTTTTATCTCTTTCTTCGCGCGGTTTCGCCGATCTCTTCTAACGCCAGCCACACTACCGCGCTCACGCCGCTATTTGTTTGCGGTGCCGCATTGTTTTCGCGCGTGTTTGTCAAAACCGACAAAAATAAAACGCGGAACTACATTGTTTTTGTAAAAGAGTATGTAAATCATCAAAACTCTGTGGGGTCATTCTAAAAATACATATGTATATGTATAGAAACGATCTTCATGGGACTCGAGTTCTTTACATAGTAGGTTTTCTCCTAATTTCTTTCTTTTTTTATTAATCTCATGCACCCAAATTCTACGAGTTTTATGTCTTTTCAAAGTTAAAGTCCACAATAATATTTCTTCTTCCTCTGACTCCGATAACGACGACATTTCGCTTTGATCGTTGCTTCCGGACTGACTCGCATGAGGTTTCGCCGATGCCGGTTCCGCTACTCAAACTACACTTGATCACAGCGGAATTCATCTAGCGGTTCCGCGGTCATGGTTTCGCAGCGGAGGTGTGCTACGGGCGTAAAATACCTTCATACGATAAAACCAATGAACACCATAAAACCCATGTTTTCCTTTCCTATCTTAGCTAGGAAACTCTCATTACGATGACGTATTAGGTTTATTTGCATGTTCTTCTAGACACGACTAATTTGAACAACCATTCACAATTAAATATTCACCAAAAGGTGGTGGTAGTTCCTAGTAAACAAAAACATTGAAATCTAGGTTGGTTAATGGTAATTAAGATTCGTTCACAAATAAATAGGTAGATATGAAGCAAAACAAGTTACGCAAGCATGATAACAAGTAACAACGCACACGTTTCGGTGTACTCGCCGCGTTGCCTCATGTAGAGTTAAATAATTAATATGCGGTGGTGTTTTACCGGCCAATACACTGAGAATTGACTGTAAAGAATCTCTACAAAGTAACTTTCTGTCACTATGTCCCTACGTAGGGTCAATCTTTAACACTACGCAATGGATTTTGATGCTGGTTTTTAATAGATAGAGTGATTCTCGAGAAAGGTTTTAGTATAATATCATTAATTGGGTTTTGACAAAGCGGGCGAAGCTGCGGGCGTATCGCTAGTTAATAATGTACTAACTATACAGCCTCTTTTTATGGAGAAGTTGTTTAAATTGAGTCATAAGGAATTGTAATAGTAAACAACTGTAATTCCTTGCGTTTATTAGCCCTTTATGTCCTTAATTTACATATCGTAATGTACTGTTCCATATCTTACGTAGTCGTTTATACGGGAAAAACGCAAGAAAGAAGCTATTTAGAAAGAACGTGAAATGATATTTAAAACAGATTGTTATTACAGACAAGGTAGCGACGAATTCAGTTTTGGAAAATCCAAAAGTGCTCGCCTCGATGTCTCATGTTATTGTACATGGTCGCACGGAAACGGCGCGGCCGGTCATATTTCCATCAAAGTTCAACGACTTTCGTTTTAAATGTCTCGTAAACAAATTATTGCAATTTTGGATTAATTTATCAATGAAATCTTCAGATTGGAATAGTTTGTTGACTCATTTTAGTATAAATAAATAGATATTTAATTCGAATTTTTGGAAATAAATCAATATTTAATGGTAAGGTAAGCTCATGTGTGCCGTGTGATATAACAACAATACGGAATTCAAACCTGAAAGTGAGAAGAAGTGGTTAAATATGAAATGTAACCTAATTAAGTTTCTTCTTCATTAATTACCATCACATTATTTTTTATCCCTATATTTTTCGCGCATTTTTATGGCAAAAAGTATTATACCTACTTCATATTTTATATTATACAAAAAGGATTTTATCAGTGATATCTTTTACCAATTACCCGATGAAACATAAATTTGCAAGTTTATTATGAATTTAAATAATACTTTAACACATTTTTTATACAAAAGAAAATTATGATAATTTAGTGGAGTTTTTTACGTCATGGTTTTTATTAGTGGAACGTATGTTTGACTGCTATCTATACGTATGTCGAGTATTGAATATCGATAAATAAGTCGTAAATTTGTTTACGATCTAAGAGACATATCTTTTAAATAACGGCATATAATGATTGGTCATTGTCTGAAAAGAGTAGGCAAGTGTGGTGATAAAATAGATTGAAATAAACATATTTTTTTTGTTAATTATTGTTGTCTATGCTATAACACACAAACATAAACAAGTTTGAAGACGATATTTATTAACCAGTTTAAAAAAAATGTCTCCTCATATTATATTATCATATTATTAATTATCGTGATTAAATATGTAAATGATATTAATTAATAATTATATTAATAAAAAAAACGGTTGACATTAATCAATACCTAATCTCACTGACTCATAAAATACCATTTAATCAAGTACCATTTTTATCATTTTATTTTGTTGACGTCCATTAGCTTAATTTTAAAACGTTCTATGCAATGAACTGGATTGCGATCAGTAAGTTTGGTGGATGTTATTTGCATTTATCGTAACATGTAGTGTGAATGGACAACAACAATAACACTGAGCGCACCATGTGAGCGACCATTGATGTCTTCATTCACAGACCGGATGCATAAATCAACGTAGTGCGACGTAGCGTGGCCATGGGTTACAATGCGTATCATTCTAATTTTTTTAAGTCTTTACCTGATGTATATGCTGAGAATATTCACATTATTTAAATATGTACGTGTATTATCCGGTTGTGTACATGTAATGAAAATAATTTGTTATGATCGTAAGCTTCGTCACTTGTAACTTTCCGTCCTCGTGCCGCCATAATATAGCTTCCGTTTTAGTCTTCATATTTCATTTATCTGTTGTACAATTAAGTCGAGCGATATATGAAATACATAAACTGAACGGTGGATAATCGATATCAAAGGACGGTGTAAGGTGTTACTGTAAATAACAGAACGTGTAGGTGGCCCGCCGTTATCTAAATTCCACGAACAAGTTAATCTGCGTGGAGCAATGCCGGGATCAGTTGTTTACATTTACCGGACATCCGGCGCTGCCGATGTAACTGCGAATGCTTCGAACACGTGACGACACGAATATTGTGCACACTGTATTGTTAGTCTAAATGCAGGATCGACGCCAATTATATCCGCAGACGCGGCTCTATTTGCAGTGAAAGTGCAGTGAGTCAACTGTAGTGTCCGAAATAGTAGCCGCCGTCGGCTGCGCGGTGCCCAACTGAACGACTGTTTTGACAATTTTTGCTCATTAATGATTGCGTTAATTAACACTGCCGAATCGGTTCAAACCGATCGCAAACCACTTATAGATCAATCTAGAACTCGCGTGGTATTCGATTAATTGTATCCGCCTATACCGCTGATTGCAGTGTAATTAAAATGTTGTGGTTATTTTATATGTTTTGTTTATTTCACAACATCGCTGTTAAATATAAAAGTTATAATTGGCCTGTCGCTTGATATAATGTTTGCACCTGTGGTTGTGTTTATCAACAATTTTTCAATGTCTAGCAAAATCCTTGATATAGTTTAAATATAGGCCAAGCTAGTATACATTTCAACGTTATTTTAAGTATACCGATTATTGCTTGTATAAGTATAATATGTAATGTGCACTAAGATTATTTATTTTCTCTAAATCTGCTTTTTCTGAAGATATTTCCGAAAAAATTTTGACTTCAGGAAAAACGTTCATTCAGACAGATTCGTTTCAGACCGATTGATCTTAATTTTGTAGTTTAAGTTACATGAAATGAAAGTTTTTTCAACGTGAAAACTTAACGCATATGTGAGATTAATAAATTATAATTTATCATACATATTAACTGTTTGTAACCTTTGTACACTATAAAGGAGACTATTTTTTGTGGGCCCACCAAGACTCGGTAACGTATAGTCATAAAAAAAAACGTGTAAAAATATAAAATTATATTATGAATTTTGTAACTTCATTGTTTTACAAACGAAACCGGAATCATGAAATCGAATTAAAAAGCCTTATTTTGATATCATCCCTGCTGTAGTGTGCTGTCTATAAACCAAGAACAATGGCCAACATTAAAAAACTGGAACGAAACGTTTTTATCGATAGAATGAAAATAAAACCAAAAAGCGAAAAAAATTGCCTTCAATAAACCACTTTAGAAACTGTTTTTATTCTTATTTATATGGAAGAATAAGATTGATAGCGATTTTAAATCCTGTCATTTATCAAATAAAACAATTTGTTTCTACTGAGCTAAAAAGCCGTGTAACGAAACGTTATATTATCTATTGGCTGCTTTGACGGAATAATATGTCAGATTCCTCCTGTCGTAGCCCCCTGCGTCAATGTTTGCAATGATGAATGAATGTAAACAATGTTTTTTTTTACCTATTTAAAAATGATATTGCTACAACTTAAGAGCGTTTAATATTACAATTGAACATGAATAATAAAATGGCTGTGCAAATGGATACCTATCCTAATATTATGTACCTATTTATTATAATATTAGTCATAAAATGTCACGTACCTAAATACCTACATACCTACTTAACTAATAATTTCTTATTGAATCAGTTTTCCCAATCACTAAAATCGCATCAAGGTCCAGAAACTTGAGGTAGGTACACCCACTTATATCTATTTTCTATAATATTTATAACCAAATCGGGTCTCTGTGTTTGTGGTACCTTCGTTGTGTCTGATTTCCGAGCTTTAAATCGTGATAATGTATATGATGTTTTCTAATATTTATTTATTCATTTATTTAAATATATTGTACCCAATGATTCGGATGGGTCACACAAGACAAATCGCTCATTATCAGTTAGTTTTTATGTAGTAATGAGGTGAATGTTTGCACACGTATTTCTAAAGATTCCGGTTAAAACATGTAAAAGTAATGTCACCACTGTAATCTGGGGACTTCAAGGAACAAATTAACACACATTTCATTAATATACGCTAAGAAATTGAGATGGGCCTATTCTCCAAACAAAAAAAATCGTCTCCTTTGCGTAATTTGTATTTACAACAAGGACTTAAAGTACCTATAGACGATTGTAATGGCGTTCCCTTTACTTATCGTTATAATCTTGGCAATTGGCATGCTAGATTATTCCTAACGTTGTTTAGTGTTTACAATACTCGTTTTACCTTCACATACCGTTTTAGATCGACTTATGTGTTCAATTGGAATGCATTCTCTAGCATTATGGCCAATGGAAAAACCCGAATACCAAATAAATTACCTAACATTAAACGCCCGTTTTCAATAAGTTTGCAATAAAATTTTTATTATACTTTTATGTGTTTTGGTAATTAGCGAATGTATCCAATCAATCTCTGCGAAACAATGTTATTAATGAGCAGGAAAAAGATTATATTGAGCAGTGCGCCACAAATCTATCAAGAAAGAGTGATAAACAACGTAACTTCCTTGTTATTTGTATGCTCATAACCATTTATTCAAAGAAGATTTGTGTGCTTTTAAATGACGTATTATTATCGTAGTTACTCTCTTTATTTGATGGGAACGTTGTAGAACATTACAGTACATACTATCATTCTATCCATTCAGTTATAATAAGAATGGTTGTTTATCGTGCAAAATGCACTGACGTAAAGTGCATCATTGCACTAACACGCTACATCTACTACGTCGGGCGCGATGACGCAACTCGTTTATCTGATGAACGAATATTGAAACGCGCGCTCAATGACTAAGGTTTTATACAAATTTATAGTAAAACATTACAAGTCCACCATTAATCGAGCCACGACCTGTACCACAAAATATTTATGTGGTTCTACTCGCCAAGTTTCGGGTGTGACCGAATAGAGCTTTTACACGGACAACTGAAAAGTTTTCGTTGCATTGTGAAATTGTTATTTCGTGGTACAGAGGTGAAGGGTGTGGGTTTTTGCGGGTGGCGTGGAGGCTGTAGTAGAGACGTAGTAATAAGCGCGGTGAGGAGAAGGGGCGAGGGGTTGAGGTCTCGTAACGTTCGATATTTTTTTTTCCGCTATTAAAAATAGATTTAATAATGGAAGGCGGAAGGTTTGTATCGACGTTCGCGTTGGTGATACATTGAATAGGTAAGTACTCGTTTATATACGTAATAAGGACTATAGGTATATTGGAGCATATTAAATTTGTGCTGTCGTATTGTCGACATGATTACCATTATAATTGTTCACTTTTTAAAACATTAAATTTTATTCTATAGCTTAACCGAAAAATAACCACGTGATTAACGTAAAGCGTGGTCGGAATGCTGAATAGCTGCGTAATATGACATTCAATGGCATAGTACGGCGCCGGCGTCTAACTTCTAAGGTTTTAATTACACGAGGCTATCAAATAATCAATAGAATGGATAACAATCTGTCGTATACCTGTAAGGAGTACAATAACACAGCTGTACACTATAAATATCCGCTGGCTTGAGTGACGGGGGGTTCGCGGCAGCCGGGGGAGGCGGGGGAGGAGGGGGCGATCCGGTAGAGTTCATTTGCATTACAATGCACCCAGTGCAACTTGCCGTACGCTAACTATTCACACGATACGATTGTCGTTCCTTTCTACGCATTACACTATCATTTTACAGTCACGTTCATGGCGCCATCTAGCTCAGATGAGTACATAAATTTACCATTGTTTGCAAATCAAAGCTCAAATATTGAAATGAAATTCGCTATTTCGCATATTTGTTGTAATATTTAATTCATCACCCGACTGTCGGTTATTCATTGAACCGGTTGTAAAACAAAACAACTCATACGCAGTGCGCACATTTTGTTTTCATTCACAATCGAACCGTCCTTCAGAAACGTTGACTCAACCATATTTGACTCATTCAGATTTTAATGGCGTCGTAATATTATTTGAAAATAACGTATGATGTTTAAGTCAATTTATTCTCAATATCTCTAATTGTGTCGTTGATAACTTTACTTTCTGTAGATTTATTTATGTATAATTCCTTTTATATTATTAGGTTGTTAAAGTTGACTGTAATTTTGATTACAATAATAAATCATTATTATACGAATATCACCTTTTTATATGGCTAACATTTTATGATAGACGTACCCAAATGGGTAAACATTATTTTCCTTTCTATTGTTTTTACGATTTGTTTACGATACGACGCCATTTTAATACGCCCTCCCGCGCTTTCCTCGCGCATGCGTACCAAACTGTCCAAAGTTGGTACTGCTTACTGCGTACTGCGTACTGAAGCCGGCATTGATATAAAACTACCTACGTAGTTTCTTACAACGCAACCTTGCGGGCTGCGGCGTTCTACAATTAAGTAAATTATGTACTAAAATCTAAATAATGATAAGGAAATGATAAAAAAAATCCAATAGTAAGATGTAATGAAAGATCAAAGAATAGTATCTAAAAATATTAATATGTATTAATTTTCTTTTAAACCTTATATAAATAATGTTTTTTTTTATTGTTGAACATGTAATTAATTATGAGCTTGAATAAGAAACAAAGTACTATGAAGGCATTCCGTTTAACCGAGTATTATTTATCCGCGCAGCGATACGATTACAATGTTAATTTTAATTAACGTTATTCGCACCACGCCGCCTTAATCGAAATAGCGCTATATTTTATTAACACTTCAAAGCGTGCCCATGTTCATGTACACCTGACATGCCAGTGAAATAGTAATTGAAATGTGTTAACGTACTATACGAGTACATTACGTAAGCCTTCCGCGGAGTAGTCGTAAACTTATAGTACTCTACACTAACGAGGTTTTCAGCTTACTCGTATTTGCGACGCAAAACGCGGAGCTACTATGATGTTGTATTACTTTCAATGTATCAAGCATATAATCTTACCTACATGGTTTTATAACACTGTTTATGTACCTGGCTAGTGCTTGTATTATGATTAATATTTTAGTACTTACTTATATTTGTATACGTAGTATATTATTATTAGTCTGTGCTTATATAATATTTAGCTAAACAAGGGGACATATTGTAGACTTGATTAAATAAAGTATAAGTAAGTACCTAAATTTTCATTCAGTTTTTTTATATATGTATATTATTTCAAAAAAGGTAAAGTATATACATAATAAAATCGTGTATAAATGTTATTAATACGTCCTAAGAATTGACCGAAGATAATTCAAGCAAATACCGTACGAGTTTTTATTACTTTACATTTTATATACCTCGCAGAAACTTATGAATAACACGTGTAGTTGCCCTAGAAAAAGTTCATAGGATGTTCATAATGAATTAGCGAAAATATCCATCATTACCAGTAGGTAATTAATAACTAATTTTCAGAAACAATGTCGTCGCATGTGGTCTTCGGAACACCGTGGGAGACCATTAACAAATAATCGAATGGCGTGTAGAACAAAAACAAATTAATTCCCACTAATTAAATCATTAGATTATATAAAAGATCGTTCGCTTTTTGTAGCGAATTGCACACTCGTTACTTCCAATATCTAGATAATTTTGAACTTTTAATAATCATAATTTTTAGTGCAGTTACAAATCATTTAGGCCTTAGGGGTTAAAGTTGTTGCATTCCTCATCGAAATAGTGAGCTTTTGTCGATTTCTATACCTCATTTTATTTCGTCAGTAATTAAGATTTATGACATAATTTAATTAACATATATATTAACACTTAAGCAATTTAATCTAAGCATATAAAATAAAATAGGCATAAAATAGGAATAAAAAATATATTTAATTAAAATATATCCGTGCAAAAATCACACTATTCATTCCATAAAAAGTAATAAACATTCTTACAAATGAAGGATGTATCATATAATTATTGGAAATAATCACTTATAATACCACAAGAGCTTCAAAATTATCGGGTATTTTCCGATAGGTTCGTTGCAAACAAATGAAGGAGTCAAGTTTTTAGTCAAGGTTAAAAAGTCACGAGCGCGAAGCGCGAGTGATTTTTCCTGAAAAACTTGACGACTTTATTTGTTTGCAGGGAACCTTGAGGGAACTGCCAGATAATTTTGAAGCTCGTGTGGTATTCGGGAGATTATTTTTCCGTCCCAAATGTCGGCTAATAATTTCACAATTGAATTGAACCTGTCAGTTTGACGTCAACGACCAGAGAAAATTTTCAAAAAATTATCAGTATAATACCATGTAGGTTGTACCACGTGACGTCGAATGGTGCAATTCTATTGGTCGATATTTGGGTCGGAAAAATAATCTCTTTTAAACACACGACTCCATACCTATTGTCTCTTCGAACTCTTTCTTAATACCATGCATATCATTGTTACAGTATGTCCCTCAATCGACATCAGGAACAACCTGGAGAAGACGAAGAAGCTCCAGGAGTGCCGCGTGATCGAGGGGAACCTGAACATCGTTCTGATGGAGCACGTCACACATGCTTCCTTCGAGAATTTCTCTTTCCCCCATCTACGTGAGGTCACCGGATATGTTTTGATTTATAGGTAGGCATTGCTAATTAATAATTATAAAGAGGGAATAAGGTCATATTGTTCAGCGATAGACGGTGGATAGGAACCTATGTTGATGTTCAAAATTTGATAGGAAATGGTACTGGGATTGTCCTGTCTGTAGTAATATCTTTCGTAGTAGAGTCGAGGAGTTGAGCTTATGTTGCTTTAATTGCTGAATTTGGCTTTATAGATCGCATATTGCAGTATTGGATTTCCATTTTGTAAGATTAGATTAAACGGATATTCATATAAAACATAATTGGATAATGTGCCGAATATGAGTTTTTAAATTTTAATTGAATCATAAATTAGGTATACATGTAGAATTAATTAAGTCTTACGAATATAAATATTGCAGCGTGTTGTTTTTGTTTAATACACGTGTAAAGAAAAATTACGCTGCTAAATATTACATTTCGTTTGTGGTAAAATGTTCTCAAACATAAATGTTATTGAATTTGTAAGGAAAACAATATTCTACATTCCAATGTTCTTTATTTATTTAATACGTTATCGATTTTTTGTGATCTAAATTCCTCGAAAGGGCACATTTTATATCTTACGATATATAGCCGGAAACAAGACCGTAAATAAGTTTTTTGAATACATATCATAAATGTTAAAACTACAATTCTGTATGTATACGTCTGTGCTACTCGGTAAAGATACCGATAGTTTTCAAATGATAAAATATTTTCTAAATAGGAAAAAATTAATAGTTTTCTAATTCAATTGTAAAAAACAAACGATAAAATCTTTTCTCTTTATATATAGATTAATACTATCTAATTAACGTTTTGTCTAATATAAATACAGATATCATGAAAACATGATATTTTTAATGCTGCATAGGAACTTCCTGTCTGCATGTGTTGTTCTATCACTAGAGATGATAAAAATAAGATTTTTTTAACTACAATAATTGCCAATACTCGCTAAACGTAAAGAATCATTTATTTAGAAATACTTGTTGCTTCGTATCTCAAAATAATTAAAAAATTTAAATAAAAAGTGATAAACACGCTTAAACTCGTAAAATTATGGTGTTGTCAACAAACCTGTACAAAGTATGAATTAAATCTGTCCGTGTAAAGTGGGTCTAAATCTAGTAAAGGACTAGACAGTTACAAACATACAGGTGAAGCTAATAAAAGCATGTAAAAATTTAATGTGGAAAATATTAAAATCATGCCTGAATTTCAGACTACGGCGTTTGAGAAACCTCGGCGACCTGTTCCCAAATCTGTCCGTGATACGAGGCCTGCAGCTATTCAAGGATTTTGCCCTCGTCATTTTTGACAATGAAGGTCTCGAGGTGGGTTTAAGTATTACTTATCTTGCTCTATCTGGTGTAATGCAAGATTTTACGTTGATTTGCATGATAACGTTTTAGAATTATGTACGGATTCTAGTTGATTTAGATTACTGCAATTTAAAAGTGACTTTTTACCAAATTCGTTGTTACTTTTAGATACTAAATTAACTGTTTAATATTTATCAATTTCATTAAAATTGGAATTTAATTTAATTTCATTAAATCATTTGGATTTTGTGTCTAATTTTACAAAAATTATAATTAAATTATATTAATTTTATATTTGCTTCGCTGCTTTTTTTTATTGTCCATTTTATGTTTTGTAATATCGATATTGTTAGTTTAAAGTTACTTAAATTAACAAAAACTTCCCTTCCAGTCCCTAGGTCTCCGTTCCCTTTCTCGTATCGAGAGAGGAGCGGTGCGGATACAGAACAACGACCGGCTGTGTTACGTAAACACCATCGATTGGTCCAAGATCGTGGCCAAGACGGAGCATAATATTATTGGGGTTAGTATTTTGTGTTTTGTAAATAAATAGGCCATAAGGTACATGCAAAAATAGATAGACAATTTTTATTTTTCTGGAGTTTTTCGTAAGTACTTACTTGATTCTCTTTTCGTTTGATCAGAACTCAAGCAGTGCAACAATTAAAACTTCTCATTAAATAGATGTGCGTTTTATTTAATTCTTAACATCCTCAAATGTGGAATTTAATAATGCTTATCAGATTTCGTCTATTTTTGGCAATTTTCAATTCTCAATCTAGATACCCTAATAAGTTTCATAAGCGATCAGACAGCAAACGATATTCGACCAGACAAGCGATTTCACGAAACTTATACATATATGGAAAGTTTATAGAATGTTTGCGTACAAGTTTGTTGGGTTTCACACCCCATTTTGGGCTCTTAGTCGTATTACAGCGTTATTGCGGGTTGCGATCCGAGACAATATAACGCGCCTACCGAAACTCGTTTCGCGGACCGTGGGATTTCTTTCATATTAGTTCCGTTCTGACTACAGTTTAATATGCACGTATGAGGAATGTTGTTCGCACATCGCCGACACTCTCGTGGAATGCTGTTTTCTTGTAATATGTTATTGATATTAAACGTTTATAGCCTATTCAATTTAATGGTTCGAAGTGGTTTTCTCTGATATGCAACTGTATATTTTTCATTTGATTTTTATTGGTTCGATTCTTAATTGAATCATAAATATTTATAGTAGCTGGAATTAAAAGATTTATTTCTAATCAAGTATGTCCCCAATTTCCTCATAACTTAAGAAATTTGCATCTACAATAGAGTCGGGTGATTTCTAGCTATTAGCGAGATAGTTTTTACTTAAAGTGAATTAATAATTCACTCTTTATAATGAAAATAACAACTTTGGCCGAAAAATGTTGAATAGAGCTTTATGTTTTGTCATTGCATCAGAGTACCACTAATACCTTTTCAACCCTTGTACGAAAAACTACAAATACTGGATATCATATTATGTAAACCTTGGTTTACTACCTGAATTATTACCTGAAATAAAACATATTCCGGGATTTATCATGACCGAGCGAAAGTTGCGGATTCGAATCGCCAGCACCTTGAGATCAAAATTTTCCTTTTTAAATTTTCAAACATTTTAATAAAACACTGCAGTAAATTATACTATTTTATATTTATTATTTTACCATTGCAGTCGAACTACGACACGCGGCTCTGCGGCCTGTGTCCGCACGCGCAGAGCCGCATGAAGGACCGGCAGGACCACATGCAGTGTCCCGCGGACTCGTCCGGCCGGCTGCTCTGTTGGGACGAGAATAACTGCCAGAAGCGAGGTGAGTGTGGCGTGGTGGGGATAGAGATGTTGTTTGATTTTTTTTGAGGGTAGTTTTGTTGGATTAATGTGACAATATTGTAAAGCTTTTGGCCCAATATTTAGTGCGTCGGTGGTATCTTTTTATAATAAAATGTATTTGTCATCCTATGTTTATTTATACTATCGTTTCGTATTTATACTATCGTATTTATACTATCGTTTAAACTGACATGATTAAAAAGAGCAACTATGGAGTTTCTTGCCGGTTCTTCTCCGTATAGATACTGCTTTCCGAATCGGTGGTAAATGTTGAAAATATGTAACTAATGACGTTTCAAAAGTGCTTCTAGAAGAAGTCTAATTGAATAAATAAATGTTTGAGTTTGAGTTTTAATTATAATGTTTGAAGAAATTCATTGAGGGACTTAAGATGCAGTTCCAGAAATCGATATTGTGACGCCGAAATTTCATTCATTTTACCATTCAAATTATAAAATAATAAAGAATCGTAGTTACTTAATATTAAATGAGCTCTTATTCTTTGTATTGAAGAAGTAAGTATTGTAAATAAATCATTAAAATCATTTATCAAAAGGTGTTTGGACGACTTGTTGAAGTTATAAATAAGTTATAAAATATTACATACATTATTTCATCGCATTAACCTATTTGTTATAATCATTAAATGTATTACTTTTTGTTTTACATAATATTATGATTATCGCATGGAAACTTGCACGTGCTTGCAAATGCAGTTCAATTTCTTATTGCGGCAATACATATTATTTTTTATACCACCATAAAAAATACGACGTTGCGGTCGGTTACTACGATTTAACGTACACTATCTACTATGTATTTAATACGACACACTACACATAGTTGCTGTATAAAATATTAATTCTCGGTAATATAGGAAACGAGCTGCAAACGCGCTTTTGCGTTTTTACACGCGTAATAATTGTATAAAAATAGAAAAGAGCTTATAGCTTATAGGGTATAATTTTAATTGGGAAGTTGTGTGGGAAGTTGTATTATAAAGAAATCAGAAGCTACATAAAATTTCTCATAATTTCATAATACTTCAAGCATACACATTATGATGTTTATTCGCTCTATTTATAGCAGTATTCTATTATAATGTGAACCAAAAATAGCACACAAATGTATTTCCTTGAATGTAGCTATCAAGAAAAATTTATTCATAGTATCTGTAAAAAAGCATAATTGTACCAAAAACAATATTAAATTTACATACGACACGTGCGTAAATGTGGATGGCTTTATTCGCGTCGTAAACAATAATAACATGAGGCTACATTTGCATTAGCACGATTACATTATGTTATACAGTGAAACCTGGTTAAGTGAGACATCAAGGGACCTGCAATGTCGTTTCACTTATAGAGGTATTCCACTTACCCAGTGTCTCAGATATACAGGTATAAATAAATATCTGTCTCATTTACAGAGGGGTGATAACGATTGTAGCTTTCGTTTTGACATTTTTCAAATAAACATCTGTATGATAGTAAAGCGAAACTAAAACTGAAGGTAATTGAAGCTCAAAATTTGTACTTACGTACTTGGAATTACGTGTGGAATTTGTGGGTTGAGTAAGAATGAGTAAACAAACAATGTTATCTCAGTTACAGAGGTTTATGCATATAAAATTTACTCGCTGTCTCAGTTATAGAGGTAACTATGATGATAAATCGAAAGAACAAATCCCAGATATAGAGGTTTACCTCGTCCCACTAACAGAGGTAATTCAGTGCCAAAGTGTTGGGACCTCAGCATGAGTTCCAGTTATGGAGGTTTCTCACTTATCCAGGTCCCACTTAACCAAGTTTCACTGTATTTAGTAAGCAAATAAACTAAAAAGGGAATATTAAATGAAATACGTATTTAAGATGAAACTGATTTTAAAGAATTCCGCCGATCGCGGCTTCGCTTACTTTCCGAAATCATGTGAAAGTAATTCACTATACAAATTCCTATAAACTATTTCACCTTCGTAAAGGAAATGATAATAATATCAATGATCTTAAGGGCCCTTAGTAGGTGAAAACGGCAAAATGGACTGTTTTCTATGAGCTATAATTGAAAATATTGAAGTTTTTTCGCACTGAAATTTCTAAAATGTATTACAGAACGTATGTGTGATGGGATGACTGTTTCCAAAACACGATTGGAAAAATTTTGCTCGATGAAAAAAAATCCTGAAGTTACCTCTAAAATATCATATAATTATGCTCATTACAACCGTATTTTACGATAATAATTCGTATAAAATCACAAATACATAGGTTTCTTACCTTCTCGATTTCGTGACTGTTTTAGATTTAGAAAATCCATACTAATATTATAAATGCGAAAGTAACTCTGTCTGTCTGTCTGTTACTCAATCACGCCTGATCTACTGAACCAATTTGCATGAAATTTGGTATAAATATATTTTGATACCCGAGAAAGGACATAGGTTTTATCCCGGAAATCCTACGGGAACGGGTTTTTCTCTGAAAACGCGGGCGAAGCCGCAGGCGGAAAGCTAGTATACTAAATATTTTCATTCACTTTTTGATAAAAATGTGAATGGCGCTTACGATTTTTAGTTTCGAGCACGTTGATTCCATACTAAACGCGGACCCCCTCACCCCTTACCTCAGGCCCGAATAGCTGAATTTTCGCTGACCGCCTAACCCCCCTTAAGGATCTGAATGCCAATTTTCTTCAAAATTGCTAAGCAGTTTTGCCATAAAAGCGTGTAAGTAGGCTAGGGTAGGATTTTGATTATTAATTATATTATCAGTATAGAAACATAACACAAATAAGCAATAAAATCATTTTCATTATTCTCAAATACACAGATTCTGATCATACAGATTCCGATCTCGGACAAATTCCAACATACAATGAACACGGTAATACTATTGATAATATTACCCTTCCCTGAAGGTCATCATTTCAAGAAATACATAATTCATTGCGCACTCACATTCAATTTATATTTATTTAAAAAAAAAACACCAGCGTATTAATTACAATTACATTTTTTATTTCATGCTCGTAATGAATGTAGTCACGAGTGCGCCTTTTAATTACAAGCATTTAATTTATGTGTTATTATTGTGTTTTGAAATGTAACCAGAGGCATTACAATTACCGTTATTTTCACCCTTTTTGAACTTAAAGGCATATTATAGCATGTTATGTCGTATTACATTAGACACGGGCAATACAATTAAAGTTGAAACCCCTTAAAATTTTCTACATACATTCAAGCGTGCGCGCAATAAAAATGTTGTTTTATGTCACTGAAGTACTTTGGAAGTTACAAGCTTTAGGGTGGCTTTTTTCGGTGAATATATTTGTATAATGTGACGGTATGAATGTTAATGGAATTTAATTTGAATTTATGTATTATCATCGAGTAGTTGGACCAAGGGATGCATTTTAATGATGCGCTCTCCCATAAATTTATTCGATATCTAACAAATTGGCTTTAACTGACAATAATGAAAGAGCTATTAGCTACTTTATTAGCCAACAGAATATTTTAGTGCGATAATGAATTTTTTAATGCAACGTGTAATTGGTTGATGTTGCAAAAAGTAAATTAATGTTGTAGTTACTACAAAAAATACAGATATGTATGTTTAATCCAATCTATAAACCAGTTTCTGTAATGCAATAAATTCTTTTAAATTTTTAAGTATTTCTGTTTTTTCCATTACGGTTCGTGTGTACATACTGTTTATAAAAAATGTTACGTAAGTATCTGTTTTGTATCATAAATTGGTGATGTTTGTTAAATTAATTTGTGAGGCAAAATAAATTGCTTAAAAACAAACGGATGATACAATTTCATTAAATAACACAGTTTGTGAATTAAATTCTTAAATACGTGCTATATGCAATGCTTTTCTAAGACGGCTAGTTAAACTAATTTATATTTTGAAGTTAATTGTTGCGATCCATAATTACTTGTTTATTTATACTGTATCCCACAGGAGGCCTGTGTCCCAGCATTGAGAACATAATGGTGATGATTTTTATTATTTTTTAACTTTTTGTGTAATCTTCCACACATTGTAGACTGCCCAAGCGCGTGCGGTGACCGCGGTTGCTACGGCAACGACACGTGCTGCCACTCGACCTGCCTCGGCGGCTGCGACGGGCCGCTGCCCAGCGACTGTCATGTGTGCGCCAACTTCTCGTTCCGATACGGCGCAGAGCGGACGTGCATGGAACGGTGTCCTGCTAACACTTATCAGGTACTATGATGGAACTAATCATTTTGTTGTCTTTCAAATTTCAATCAATTGCCTTTTTAGTAGGATTAGGCAAGCATCTGACTAACGTTTCGCCTGATGGAAAGCGGTGAATGTCACATTTCTTTTGAATAAATCCAGATTGTAGTTTCTGGGAAAAACGGAAGCTGGAAGACCGTCTCTTTAAAAAAATATAATATGTCAGTATCCAGCCCTTATCATTTTTATGAGCTTTCAGATATGTAAAGCATACTTCGCTATAAAGAAGAAGTAATTGTTTCTGAACCCAGTTCCCAGAACCCAGTATAACTTGATGTAAATGATATTGTTGTTAGATGATTCATTAGAAGTTTTCGATCCATGAACGAAAAAATTGCTTTTTTCGCTGAAACGTCTGTTCAAATCAGCTTTTCATATCACGGTCCACAAATTATTATAATGGTAATATTTCATGGAAAAGAATTAGATGGTGGCTTGAACTCATTTAAATTTTTTGGTTACTTTTTTCCTTAATATGATGTTTAATGTCGATATTAGAGCTTTATTTTTATTTATGGTCTAGCATTGATTATCAGTTGTTAACGATTCATGATCATTACTGTTTATTTATTAAATATGCGAGATTGAATATACGAGATCCATGCATTGTTTATTTATCCATTTTTTTTTATTTATTTTCAATATTTTATGTAATTATTTTATTCAGTTGGCGCGCCGCTGCGTCACAGAGCAGGAGTGCCGCTCGATGCCGGTGCCGCCGGGCGCGGTCGGACTGCAAGCGCCTAACATCAAGGCGTACAAGATACTCAACAACGAGAAGTGCGTGTACGTCTGCCCGAGCGGGTACATTGAGGTGACTATGTGACTGTTTGTAGGCAATTTGTAGTGTGGTGTAGTGTTAGGTAATAAGTAATTTGACGAATAGTAAAGGTGTATGAGGGAAGATCGTGGTGATCTACATCAAGGTGTACAAGATACTCAACAACGAGAAGTGCGTGTACGTCTGCCCGAGCGGGTACATTGAGGTGACTATGTGACTGATTGTAGGCAATTTGTAGTGTAGTGTAGCCGTGCAGGGTTATTTTACGAAATAGGTATTGTGTTTACGAGGGTAGATAGAGGTGATCAACATTAGGGCGTATAAGATACTCAGCAAGGAGAAGCGCGTGTACGTCTGCCCGAGTGGGTACAATGAGGTGACTATGTGACTGTGGGCAATTCATAAATTACAAAATTGAAAATACATTGACTGTTTGTGGGCAATTTTTGTGTTGTGTTATGTGTATTGTTATTTTACAAAATAGCTTGGTTCTTTCTTTATGATTTTGTTATTAGAATAGATAAAACAGTTAATGTAACAATTTTAAACTTTTAACGTATCCTAGTCCATAGTGGTGGGTTTTAGTAGACTAGAATAGGGGATAATTCTGAATTATTTGTTTAATACACAGTTTATGCTACCTTTAACCTTTTTACGTATCCTAGTCCATAGTGGTGGGTTTTAGTAGACTAGAATAGGGGACAATTCTGAATTATTTGTTTAATGCAGACAACAGTTTATGCTACCTTTAAGCAGATACGAATAACTGACCTACCTAACTTACTGTTACGTACTCTATAATATGAATTTGTGCCGATACCGAATCCATGCTCTGCGAAGGATTTATATCACAGGATAGAGTGCAATTAACTGCAGAAAGATGCTCCAACTAGAATGCTGTGTACATACCGGCAAGTCAAGTTAAAAGTGGTCCCTTACCTCATTCCGAGTAAAGGCATTGTTACATTATGATTTTTGATATTTTGTATGTCCTGAGTTTTCGTTGCTTCAGTTTTTTATGCCGTTGTAATTTAAATTTAAATTACCTACCCTGCTTATAGTTCATAATTTAAAAATTACATCGAAATGTTAAAAAAATGCTAATATCATACAAAATTTACATATTAGTATAATGCACAAATAAAATATAGATTATATTGTGCTAACTACGTCGTTATATAACTTGTATAATATTAATAACACGGTCACGGCCACCGAGAGCTATTAATTCACTCTCTATTGCTTCCAATGACAGTTTTTTCTCGTTTTAAACACAATTCTTGCCAATTTTATTCATTACGGGAACGTGAAGTCTTTTATATTCGACGGAAGAGCTGCGACGTGGACGTAGCCTAATAAAGTTTAGGATTAACGAGATATCCCCTCGCGAGCTGGGTACAAATGCAATAAGGTCTTCATAACAGTGACCTTCGAGCTTAACGGGATGTTTATAAGACACGGGGAGGAGATGAGATGGTACTTTTAAGCGACGTTCAAAAACGACACGGCTACGGAACGACGGAAGTTCTCAATTTGTAGAGCTTTTTTCGTGTTTTAGTATACGTAGTCATCTGAAAATAAATCTGATAGATTTATTTTTTTATCTGAAAGTACCTAAATATAAAACGATTTGTTTGAACGATGACACATATGGAAAGAAAATGTTTACGTTTATGTACGTAATAAATTATGGCAAGAACATTGTTTCGTTTCAAATTTAACACCTAATAAATAAAGATCAAATGGATTTACCGCGAAATATGAATTATCTGTTCCTAAACGCGTATTATGGCGCAGTTTCATTAGTCGTTAACTCGTTCGGTATACAGCATACGGGGAGTCCCCGCAGGCGAGATAACAACCAATGAAAACAAGTTCCCCGCATGCTTAATACTGACCGTGATATCGACCAATGAAATTCATCGGTCAATATACAGCTTGGAAAATGGAGGTTCTCCCTACACCCCGCATGCGGGCCCTATCGACTAATGAAAACGGTTCCCCGAATGCTGGCCCTGTGGCACGCGTTCCAGAAATCTCTCGCACCCCGCATGCGGGCCCTATCGACTAATGAAACTGCGCCATTAGCATTATAACGGTGATAATGTTAATCGTGACAAGATTTATTGTGCCCGTGTGAACCGTTTGTAGATAAAATAGTTTTACTGATTATGCGTTAGTAATATTATAATAAGTGGGTATTGTTAAGAACTATTAGTTGTTATTAGAACAAATGAAGTTAATTATGGATAGTTATGTGCGCCAACGGAAAGCATTTTCCATTGTTCAATTAAGAGAAAATGACCGCTTCATCATTAAAACTTAATTTTTCTATAATAATCATCATTAGAAAATACTTTTCCAGCCTAATTGATCATACAGCATTTCTTAAGTAGTTGTGATGTAGAGACTAGTTACATTAAATTATAAATTTTTAATAAAACTATTACGTTTCAAAGCTAAATGTCTAGTTAGAACCCAAAATGGACAGAGCCAATAAATATATAATTATTTTTCGTACAACAGACGGGCGAGCCTCACAACTCGCAGTGCGTGCCGTGCCCGCAGTCGGGCTGCCAGCGCGAGTGCGAGGGCGGCAACATCGACTCGATATCCGCGGCTGAGAAGTTCCGCGGCTGCACGCACATACTGGGCAACCTGGAGATCGTGCTGAGAGCCAGTGGGGGTATGTAACACGATCATATATCATATAACACTTGCATAGCATATGGGCAACTCGCAGGGCGAGCGGTGCCCGCAGTCAGCATGAGCCCAGCGGCAACTCGGAGATTGTGCTGAGAGCCAGCGGCGGTATGTAACACGATCGTATAACACTTGTACAACATACTCACAGTACGAGCCATGCCCGCTATCAGCATGTGCCCAGCGGCAACTCGGAGATTGTGCTGAGAGCCAGCGGCGGTATGTAACACGATCGTATAACACTTGTACAACATACTCACAGTACGAGCCATGCCCGCTATCAGCATGTGCCCAGCGGCAACTCGGAGATTGTGCTGAGAGCCAGCGGCGGTATGTAACACGATCGTATAACACTTGTACAACATACTCACAGTACGAGCCATGCCCGCTATCAGCATGTGCTCCGGCAATCCGGAGATCGCGCTGCGAGTCAGTGGGAGTATGTAATATGATGACGCGACTGATGTATACCATTATAAGCTACACTAAACTAAACACAGTGGTAGAACATATTAAGTACATGACTTTATCTCAGTCAGTCAGTTGCCACACCACAGCTGAAACCAGATTTGTAAGTATCTCATTGTTTAGGATGTTTTAGTTGCTATAATGTTATACAAAATTGATGAATGTTGTACAACATAAAAATATATCTTATATCAATTTAGAAACCTGACGGTATACTATAGGTACTTAACATTTCAAGACTTGTAACCATGTTAAAATGTTATTAGAACCAATCCATAAAGTGATAAAATAAAATCAAAATTTGTAAACTCAAACTCAATTCAATTTTGTCAAGTTACCAATATTCACTTTGTATACAAAAGTTATGGATTGAGCGCCAATGGAAAAGTTATTCGAATCGTGCCTTGCAAGAAATATGGGATATGGGAGATATTCCTGTAACTTATATCATACTTTGTAATCTTATGCGATATCTTAACTTTCAACGATGTTTATGAGACTATTTTATTGTTTAAAGTTGGATAAAACTTAATTTTTCTAGGGATAAAATTATACGATTTATTTCTGAATGAATAGACCATAACTATCGTCTATGGTTAACATAGATATTAAATATTTAAATATGTAAAACATCCACATCATGTAGATTGTATTACATAATGTTGCATCAGATACTGATATATCATCAAATAGATCGTAATAAGTTTTCCCTATATTATACTTGGTAACAATTCGTATTCAGTAGAAACGTCCCAGAGTTGTTATACTTAAATTATTGGTCTGAACGCTTGATACGCCACAATTCAGCAAATATCATTATGTAAAGCAGATATTTCATCGAGGGTAAATTGTTGTTGCGAATGACCTAGCTGTTTTTGAATTTGTATTATACGAGATTATTGCCGAGATTCGTATTCATAAGGACTCCCCATCTTGTTTTTGTTTATGGACGTACCATCGACAAATGGATTCATGATCCCGCCCTGAACAGATCATATAGAACAATAGGTAGATTAGTGAAAATAATGATTATGATATAGGAGAAATAATAAATATTATTTTTAATCAAATATTATGATTAAAACACACAATACATCTTATTCGTTTGCGTAGTCTGATTTATTAAAAATTTAAGCGCAAGCGTCCAAAAATCATGTACTCGTGTTTGTTATAATTTTAGATTTTTTATCTAATAATAATGTGTGTGTAAAAACATAAACTGGCTCCTTTGTTTTTTATTTTTGTATTTTTATTTAAATTTTAATTATATCATGTAAATTGTATGCAAAATATTTACGTTTTATTTTTGAGCGTCCTTATCGATCTGTTTGGGACTGTTTATTTGTATTTAAATTGTTAAGATATCATATCAGCATTGTTATCATTGTGACTTGTAATTTAACGTTTAAACAGATTACAGATAATTAGATATGAAACATTGTCTGAAATCTCACAATTTCGTATTTATATGTTCATAGAGATGTTTTCTCTGTGTATTCCATAAAATATATTATATTAGGTATAATCTAATTGCACAATATTTTGTAAAGAATTTTATTTAAAAAACATGCTATCATAAGATTGCAAGTTATATTAATAAGGTACGGAATGATAATGGTATGTCTGATTAATTAATTATTAAATAGCACACATTTTACGTACACTATTTTCGTTTCCTTATTGCAAGTATAACATTAGTGAAGACAGACAAAAAAATATTTTTTTATTATTATTTTTAGACACAATTTGCATTTACAAAAGACAAAATTTTGCAGAGAATTTTTGTTATGTATTTTGTATAAAAACTGCAAATACAAACAATTTAAATAGGCTCTAACATTCCATCGATACCATAAATATAAACTTCTACATTATATTATTTTTGTAGAAGTGTCCTTTTATTGAACTTCCCGATCTCAACAAATCCCAAACGAGTTAGAAACAAAAGTCCCAGTCAACGCACATTTTAAAAAACAACTTACGAAATGATACCCGTATTCAATAAATCCTCTTTTATCAGGGAACACAATGACAGTGCTAGAGAACACGCTGGGCGAGATCAGAGAGATAACGGGCGCGTTGCGAGTAATTCGTTCTTACCCGCTCGTGTCGCTCATGTTCCTGAAGAACTTGCAGCGGATCGGTGGCGGACCCAACATCGACAAGTGAGTGTAATGTCATCGATTGTTGTATATCATTTTGCTAATGTGTGAAATGCAAGGAGTTTGTATGAAGAAGTATGACAAGTTTAGCGTGAACGCCCGTTTTGTCTGTAGCGAAAAAGTCCCAAAAAGTGGCAGGAGTAGTATGAACCGTTTAGAGATGAATGCCTGTTCTGACTTGGTTGCAGTAAATTTTTAGCTTTTATTTTGTTTTTTCATATGAAATTTATTTGATTTCTAATCATAATCCTCTTTATTCTAGTAAACCGAACATGCACAGCTTGTACATATTCAACAACCCGAACCTCGAGATGCTCTGGGAATGGACACCGGGCAAACAAATAGAGATATCCTCCGGTCGACTCTTCATACATTTCAACCCGAAACTCTGCTACGACAAGATAGAGAAGCTCAGGAACATGACCCGGGACCCGGCGAGTGACTTCAGCTCGATAGAAGTGTCCCCGGATAACAATGGAGACCAGGCTTCTTGTAAGTAGACTGAGTGTAAGTAGATTGTGTAGTATTGGGAAGCGATGTGCATTGTTTGTAAAGTGTTTATTAAAGGAGTTTGTGGAGTATTTACAAAATTTTAATATATTTTGCTTCAGATATTCATTAAGATTAATAATTGTAGAACTAAGCAGGAAGTATACATTCAAAATGTTCTGCGGTAATTTATACTCTTTATTTTCTAAATGTCCTATCAATGTCTTCATATAGACGTGTGATATTGGCGAATGAAATTATAATTAAATAAATTATTCATAAACTCAGTACAAATATAAAACTAACTACCCCCTTCCAGGTCTGAAAGACACGTTGGAACTGAAGGTGTTCTCAATGTTCAAGATAGTTGGTTCCTCTGGAGTACTGCTCACGTGGAACATGTATTGTCCAGAAGACATGCGGCAGTTGCTCGGTTACTCGATATATTATATACAGGCGGAACAGAATGTGACCATATATGGACAGAGGGACGCTTGCTCGGATATGTAAGTTGACTATATTTCTAATTTTTGTTTTGTTTTTGGTCCTTGTAATAGAGCATTTTCTGCAGTATTTACAGTTTTATCGAATTCCCGTCCCTTGTATTTTAATATGAATATACTAAGTCTAACAAAAAAATCTGTACTTATTTGGTTATCACAAAGACGATTAGGTTGTGCTATTTCTTTCACTTCCATTAAGGAAAGAAGAAAAAACAAGTAATTATAAGCATGAAGATTCTATTAACAGATTTATAATGAAAGGGCTTACTTAGCTTTTCCTTATTAATATTGTTCATGAAAGAAAAGCTAAGCCCCTTTAATAATAATGCCTTTCCTTAATAAATATATTAAGATGACTGTAGCCATCGTAATATCGCCTATTGTGCCAATTACTATGCATACTACTTATTAATTTTTTAGAGTTGTCTATAATGATTTTAATTATTTCTTAGTTGTACACTAAAGTACCAACCTCAAAAGATCCAAAACCATACATTAAGTGCGCTATTTACTCAGTTGCACATTGCAGTTGGAGCGTACGGGACATACCATTGGACGAAGTACGGAACGCTACAGCCGCGCCCAAGAGCAAACAGAACGTACTATCCAGCCCTTGTGATGACTTACAGCCACTCTTCCATCCACTGTCGTACTTAACTCCGTACACTCGGTACGCTGCGTACGTGAAAACGTACACGACGTCACAGTACAGTAAGGGCGCTCAGAGCCCGATTATATACTTCACTACGCTGCCTGGACGTGAGTTTTTCTTGTATTGCTATTTAAGTTAGATTAAAAGTCAATTATAATTAATCGATGTTTTAAGTCGTTAATATCAAATAAATGCGTTTGACGCGTTTGTGTAAAAACAAAATATTATTTGTACATAACCGAATGTGCGAGTAATTTTAAGTTAAATCGATTTTTTTTCTACTTTTTTTTGCTAACTAAGTAGAGAAATACCCGCACATTAAAATGCAATAAAAAAAACGCACGTAATTAATTAATTTTTATACCACTTACCTAAAAATTTACAAAAAAAAAATTTTTTCTAACTAATTTTTTTATAATTTTTCTTAGCGCCCAGCCCTCCAACCGGTCTCACAGCATCAGTTCGGCAACACTCAGCCACCATCAGCTGGTCACCGCCGTCCATGCCCAACGGCACTATCGCTCTATACCGCGTCGAGATACAAGCTAATGCGTACAACCACCACAAGATACTTACGGAAAACCTGAATTACTGCAATAATCGTATGTTTTTATACTACTCACATTTATTTTGTATTAGATTTTTAGTTCAAAATTGAAATTTACGTGTGTTATTCGATTTATCTGAATTAATCTGACCTCTAAAAGCTGATAATTTTATCATCTTTTCAGAACAAAAGATATTTAATAATATCTTGTGTAAAATAATATGTAAAATAAAATACAATGAAATGTAAAGAATTTGAAATAAGTATTAGACACAAAACTATCCTTTGTATAATTGCCACATTCGCATTACATTAAAAACTTATAGATGAATAACCATATCTTGTTTTTTAGACTCATCCTCACAAAAAAAAATCTCCAAAAAAATCTTTAATTTCGCAGCAAGCGTACTAGCAAACGTGATAGCGGTCCGCGGTGAAGAAGTGGTCCCGAAAAAAGAGGACAAATCGACAGGCGACGTAAAGAGCGGGACTTGTGCGTGTAAAGAAGAACCTGAACCAGCGGTGCGGTTCACTTCGGTTGCTGAGGAGGAACGCGTCGAGAGTATCTACTTTGAGAACGAGCTGCAGAATTTCGTAAGTATATAGATGGATGATAAAATATGATTTTGATGGAAAGTTTGTACGTGACGAAAAAATTATGTAATTCCTTTTGAAAATGTTGTCACAAAAGTGATACAGATGACAATTATTTTTTATGAGCCGATAGTTATAGTCTCAACATAGAAAGATGAATACAGTAAAATTGTCCTCTACGGCCGCAGCACGAATAAAACGTGGTATATATTCGCCACTGTTAGGTACAATGTCGCTGACCACGCCCACGACGCGCATACGCTGCGCAGTTATTTAGCATACATGTTATAACAGATAGTGTATAACATGTACGCCAAAGATATCCAAAAATGAATTACATACGTAAAAACACAAACATAACCATCCAAATGTTTCCAGGTGTACATAAAGAACCGCAACAAGATGGGCGGTGCGTCCCGCGCCAACCGCACGCGGCGCTCCATCGACAACTCGCTCAACAGCATGCTCGTCATACTCAGCGACACGCACGCGCCCGGCGCCGGACTCAACTACTCCAACGAGACTGACGGCAGTAAGTGCCACTGCCAAAAATAACTGTTTAAAAAATAATTGGTTGTTTGTAAAGTAGGTTTACGATCGAGATGTTTACGTGATAACATAATGCAGTGGCAGCGCTCGAGATGAGACGGGAGATCGGTCCGTCTCTCTCTCGTTATACCTGCGATCGCGCTCGTGAGGTTTTGGTGTGACACAAGTTTCTGAACATGTCACCCGACTAAAACGATTTTAAAGACGTTATCACGTCAATAATAATATATGTACCTCGGTAAAGACCTGGTAAATAACTGTAAAAAAATCTAAAAAAATATGTACAGCACGATTCAAAATTAATGGCAGTGGAACATCGTACGATCCGATGCGCAGAAAATTTTAGCACGTGCACTCGCAGCTTACATCCGAACCGCCATTAAGTTTGAATCGAATAATACCTCGGTGGAGTCCAGGTGAGCAGCTACAATCCGCGATTCCAAGGAATCGTTATATCTAATACCGAAGGTGAAATACAAATCTATATATTTATCTACGGATTGAACATTTTGAAAAATAATAAAAAATAAAGTTTTCAATAACAAACTATACACATTAAGGTTAGATTAATGCACCGCAGTTGGCGTAACTAAGCGACGCGTCACGGCGCGAAATATTTGCCGATGGGCCTAATTTGGCCGTAACGGTGGCGTAGTACAATTTCATAGAAAGGATATTAGGCTGTATCGCTTCACTACGCTGCCGCGTTAGTTACGCTCTGTGCAGTCGGACCTTTAATCAACATTTCTCGTTTTTCTATTTTTTTAATATTTGGGAAGCTATTTTTTGCTTCTTATAGATAGTCATCATATCTTTAATAAAATCATTCTTCAATAAAATCATTATAAAAAAAAACAAGTATTCTGGAATATTCCTTAGGTTCTTTGTAATCAAAATAAAAAGAAAATAATTACTGGAAATAGAGACAATAATGTTTATTTCATAATAACGGATGCAATGTAGACAATTAATCGTCTTTAAGTGAATGTTTGTTTGAAAAAGTCTTTATTATCAAGTTATTAACGAAGCTACTATTATGACAAGATATAATTTATTCGAAGGCTGTTTATAACAAGATAAAGCGTGTGTAAGTTATAAATTAAAAGTGTCTTAATAAAATTTATGCATTACTTAAACAATATTTTATATCTCTGAAACACAATATAATTAGCAAGCTGACCTTATCAAATATAGATCGACTATTTATATATGGTTTTTAAGCTTAATAATTTGCTTTTTATTTTGCATAAATATTTTATTAATATAATGTTATATGTCTTTTCATAATTGCATGCCATTTATTTGCTTTAATAGAGTATGCTTCACTTTTTTGTTACTAGTATAGATAATAGGTGTATATTATAATAAACTTGACAGCTCTTCATGTTAAAGTGTTTTGTGTTTAATTAGTGAGTGAGGGACTGAGGGACTAATTAAAATGCCCATGTATAATATATTTGCTTCACTATGCTTAATCCGTCAGTCCTCGGATCACAGACACAATAGAAAATCTATTGTGTTTCGGCCCGATCGGGCCGCTCGGTGGTCAATGGGTTAAAAACAATATATAGGTGTTTAAAGTTTTTAACTAAGTTCTTTGTCATGCTAAATGTTTGCTTTTAATAAATACTTTACTTCACATAACTAACGCTTACTTAATTCTTAATTGTATTTATCATTATATGTATGTATTAGCTTGATCATTCCTGGCACATCATATTTGCTTATCATTCTATTTCAGTACCATGCAGTCATCAGAAGTATAACACTTGCGTCGGTACGGAACAAAAAAAAGGTTAAAATAGATCCTAATAACATTATACATATTCAAAATTATAATAATAAAGATGCATGTGTGCTTATGAGGTTATATACCTTTAAATGCGGACTTGTTATATTGGTATTTTATTATTCATATGTATTTTTATATAGCGATAATATGATAGTTTCGGGAGTTTACATAAAATAGTAGGTACATTATATCCCGTTCTCTAAAATAATATGAACAATAAACGTTGAAAGAAATCTATACGATAATTTCCACCAAATATAGCTAGATCGAACTATACCCCTACCATATACCCCTACCAAAAAAATTATAATCCCAAACACACAAGTTAAACAAATCCCCTTGTTACAGCGTATGTAAAGTCCCTGTACTACGAGCTGAGCGGCGACACGCACTCACTCACAGTGGACAACCTGCGGCACTTCACGTGGTACACGGTCAACATATGGGCGTGTAGGAAGAAGGAGGAGGGGGAAAGCTGTTCCACCGAGCGGGCGTATTATAACTTCCGGACTTTGGAACGATGTAAGGATTATAATTTGATGCAGTAATCTATACTTATAATAAATCTGTAGAGAGGCCAATTCTGTACATGAAATACAGTGGTGGACGTTTAATTAGAAACACGTAACAGGATGAAGTAGTCATCAAATTTATTTACTTTTGTGTATTAACGTATTAGTGATTAAGCATTATTTCATAATATGTAATAGAACACCCGTTAATCTAGTTTTATAATAAATTGCTTATTTTTAATCAAACGTTAGCTTAAATTAATAAAATTAAACAACTTTAAGTGAAACCTGATTTCCAAGCATTTTCAGTCTGGACAACAAATTAGAAACAGCATGCTTCGAGTGTTCCAAAGTCAAAACCTGTTGAAATGCCGACAATATTTTTTTCTTCTACAAATATTTGCACCGTTTTTTAAACATTCCGTATAAAAGTTTCTGAAAATTAATTTGCTTTGCTGTATAAATGGGTAAAAGTAACAATTGTGACCCATCAACAAGAAAAATAATTTTAAGTTTTCATTTTGACAAAAACTGGAGTTACAGGAAAGAATAAAATCATTTAGAGTGTTTGATAAAAAGATATTCAATGCTACAGTTTATTTAAAAGAGCATGGTACTTCTGATTAAGTGCCTAAAAAAGCTCGACCATGAAAAACCACTGCTCGCGAGCATAAGCAAATAATTATTTTCTCAAAGATGGATCCATTTAAAGGTTCCAATTCTATTAGAAAATATGTTTTTGCAAACGTGTTAAAATCTCATACAATCTAAGGCACGACGTTGTAAAGCCGTTGTTGTCTATAAAGATTATAACAGTCTAAAAACAACCCCATACATGCCCATACTATAATGTTTCCTCCGCCATGCTTAACTGTTTATTTATTATCTAAGGCCTGCTTAACTTAACGACGCGTGTATCCTTTGCCATCAAAATTGAATAAATTAATTTTAGTTTCATCCCAAAATAAAACTTTTTCACTGGCGTATAACTGTCCACTAGCATTATTTCTAAGTAAATGAAACACGTTGTTCCCTTCCTTGTAAGAAGCTGTACTTTCCTGGCGTCTCTCCAAAAAATTTTGCCTCAAATTACCGCCTGCGAACCGATCTTATCGACACATTGCGAGGTTCATCTTCGGAAAAAACTAATTTTATAATAGAATTTGAACTTTTAAATGGATCCATCTTTGCCAAAAGAATCATTTGCCTATCCTCGCGTGCAGTGGTTTTTCATGATAGAGCTTTTCTAGGCACTTTTTCGGAAGTACCATGCTCTTTTAAATAAACTATAGCATTGAATATATTTTTATCGAACACTCTAAATGATTTGCAATTTTCCTGTAACTCTAGTTTTTGTCAAAATGTAAACTTAAAATTATTTTTCTTGTTGATTGGTCACAAATCATACTTTTAACCATTTATACTGTAAAGCAAATTAATTTTCAGAAACTTTTAGATAGAATGTTTAAAAAACGGTGAAAATATTTGTAGAAGAAAGAATATTGGCGGCATTTCAACAGGTTTTGACTTTGGATCACGCGAAGCATGCTGTTTCTAATTTGTTGTCCAGACTGAAAATACTCGGAAATCAGGTTTCACTTAAAGTTGTTTAATTTTATTAATTTAAGCTAACGTTTGATCAAAAATAAGCAATTTATTATAAAACTAGATTAACGGGTGTTCTATTACATATGAAATAATGCTTAATCACTAATACGTTAATACACAAAAGTAAATAAATTTGATGACTACTTCATCCTGTTACGAGTTTCTAATTAAACGTCCACCACTGTATATTAAAAAAAAAACTATGAAGGGGTGATAAGGGATCGCTACTGATGCCAAAAATGCAATCAGTAAAATTTTTGTCTGTCTGTCTGTCTGTCTGTCTGTCTGTCTGTATATTCGTTATAGAAACAAAAACTACACGACGGATTTTAACCAAATTTGGCACAATTATTCTTCATACTCCTGGGCAGGTTATAGTAAAAGAATCATGTAAATCGGTGTAGAAACACCAAAGTTATACATGAAAATATACGCTATAAGTCATCGCGCGTGAATACAGAATCATGCAGCCATAAGGATTATTTTTGTGTATCAGTTGCCGCGTTCGACGCGCTTCGCGGCGGGAGCTACTTATAAAAAGGCGGCGGGTCTGCACCCGTTTCGCGTTGTCATGGCATCACGTGTGAACGGCTGAACCGATTTCGATAATTCTTTTCTATTATATTCCTTGAAGTACGAGGATGGTTTTTATGTAGAGAAAACGTAAATATGTACCACGGGCGAAGCCGGGGCGGACCGCTAGTTACTTAATAAACTAGATGATTCTGTCATTAAAGATATTACACTATATGTATAAAGTGACGTAGAAACGGTACATATATCAGTGATCAAACTATCAGTTAAAGCCGTTCCGCGTTAGACAAATATATAATATACATTTAAACCATTAGCCGAAAAGAGTTAGCAACGTGACCGACTAAACACAACCAAGCTAAATAAGATGATTTCAATTTTTATTACACATTAATTTGTGAACTGAAACTAATTTTAATATTAATTTTATTTGTGTTTTAGTGAACGTGGATGTAGTACGCAAAGTGCGTGCCGAAGTGGTGCCGTCAAACAAAACATTGTCTGAGGTTAACGTCACGTGGTTGCCGCCAGAGGACCCCAATGGTTTTGTGGTGGCGTATAACGTGTACCATTCCAGAGTTGAAGACTCCACTCAGGTAATTCATATATTATTTAAACATGTACAGTCTTCAATAGAGGACGAGATTCTCAATTCGACTGTATTTTTTTGTGTTTGTTACCTCAGAACTTACGACCGAGTGAAACTTTCTGATTGATATTATTTTTTTCAAAACTGGGGTCTTTCGGTGAAGGTCCGATTCAATAATAATTAAAAAAATATATATTTTAACAACAATATAATTGCAAGAACCTGTTGGAAATTAATTAAACATGAAGAAAATTATTTGCGGAAGTTTTAATAACTGTTCCAACTTCCAAGTAGTAATTTGAATATCGGAAATTTAATAATTATTATTTTGTTATCCAGACACAAGACGTGGGCGTAACAAACTGTATCAGCGCAATCGACTACGAGAACTACGGGCGCGGGTTCCTAATGCGGAACCTCGCGGCCGGCAACTACAGCATACGGGTCACTCCGCTCACCGTGAGCGGCGTGGGCAATGTCTCCTCAGAGATATTCGTGTTTATACCGGTATGTGTTTTTGTCATTGAGATTTTTATTTGCGATATTTGCGCATATTATATTACAAAGCTTGTAGAAATGTAATTTGGTATAAAACATTAAGAAGAATACTAAAGTTTATTTTTATAAATAAAAACGATGGCGATTTCACTATTCTAAGTAAATTACTGTTCAGGCGAGGGATGGGCTACTAAATGAATGATGTTTGTTTTATGTTGTTAATTCTTGTGTGATTGTATTTTGTCGATCCATTTAATGTGCCGCGACTTTTACACGACATTACCATGAGCGTCATCACAGGAAAATGACAAATCACTTTGTGACCAGATGATCGAATTTTGAAGCATCAATACAAGAGAATAAATAAATAATAAATAATAAATAAATTCTTTATTTGACAACAAAAAATATACATGTACATGGAATTATAGGATAACTTACATATAAGTAAAACATAAACCGTAGCTAATACAAGAGAAATAAAAAGTCAAATTTCTTATTGCATTACATATTTCATAAGACAAACCCGATGAGAGACTTAAAACATGTGTTTCACCGCGTTGCATGCACAAGTATAGATTAAAAAAATATCGGTTGTGTCAGGAGGTGCGGCTGGAGGGCGGGTACGGGTGGGTGTGGGGCGTGGCGGGCGGCTGCGCGCTGGCGGCGTGCGCGGCGGCGGCCGGCGCGTGGTGGGCCCGCCGCGCGCGCACGCACCACGCCAACAAGCTGTTCGCGAGCGTCAACCCGGAGTACGTGTCCACCGTGTACGTGCCCGACGAGTGGGAGGTGCCCCGCTCGAGCGTCGAGTTCGTGCGCGAGCTGGGGCAGGGCTCCTTCGGCATGGTGAGTGGCTTGTACTTGTGTAGTCAGTACCAGCCGTTAGTAGTACAATGTATATATGTTACAGATATTTTTCGGACAATAATTCAAATTTTTGTTGTTAGTTCTGATTTTAAGATACTAGATTAAGATACTTAGATATTCTGATTCTAAGATTTTATTTATACAATTCCATTTTATATATTCTAGGTGTATGAAGGGGTCGCAAAGAACATTGCAAAAGGCAAACCGGAAATTCGGTGCGCTGTGAAAACTGTCAATGAACATGCCACTGACAGGTAAGACCTATAAGATATTTGTATTGCTTTCCCTTTTTCCCAAAATTATGGATTGAAAGACATTTGAATTGCTTTAATTTTTTAACTCAATATTAAAGATCAAACTTAAACATTGTTCGTTACATCAAGTTCCTATACATTCCTGACGCCTAGATTTAAAATTTTCACAACATCCATCTATTTTAGGGAGCGTATCGAGTTCCTGTAAATGAATGACACGTTCTGAAATTCCTATTAAAACACGTGTGTCATATCAGGGAGCGCATCGAGTTCCTGAACGAGGCGTCAGTGATGAAGGCGTTCGACACGTTCCACGTGGTGCGGCTGCTGGGCGTGGTGTCGCGCGGGCAGCCCACGCTCGTGGTGATGGAGCTGATGGAGCGCGGCGACCTCAAGACGTACCTGCGCAGCCACCGCCCCGACGCCGACAACCAGGCCGAGGCGCCGCCCACGCTGCAGAATATCCTGCAGGTATACGATCCAGCCTATCCCGTCCGACTAGGGCCCTTCCGGCCTCCTCCACTCAAGCGACAGCCCAAGCCGAGGTTCGAGATCCCCGTGGCGGGGGACGCCCTTGCGCATGTCGCTACCAGGGTGAACCTTCAGTTCACCCCCGCGTCCGCGTTAAAATGTAGAAGCCCTGCTGGCTAACATTGAGAAACACCACAAAAAAAAAAACGATCCAGCCAATTAACTTGGATGCTTTATAATTGTTCATATATTTTTTAGCCACGATAGTACTAGGATCTTCTTATTGGATTTAGGGTTGCATTTTTTTTTTCACGATCTAAATTAAAAGTAATAGGATGTTTAGGATTTTTAAGTAAATATCCAATTGAGCCCCAAGCGGCCCGATCGGTCCCAGACAAATAAGAAAGAAAGAAAGAAACTTATAGGCTATGTTATATGACATGAAATTCGTAAGAAGTATCTAAGTAGATTGTTGTAATTACTAGCATAAAATATATAGGAAATAACGAAGTAAATTATGGCAACATTGATTTACAATTTTGGCATTGAGATTATTTACATTGACACTCTCTAGCGCTTCAACTATTAGAGCACAAGCTGTTTTATATAAACCACAACATTTGAAACATTACAATAGTAAAATTACATTAGATATATAATAATCATAATAATTTATTTTGCAGATGGCTATAGAGATAGCCGACGGTATGGCATACCTATCGGCCAAAAAATTCGTGCACCGCGATTTAGCGGCGCGCAACTGTATGGTCGCGGGAGACCTCACCGTCAAGGTCGGGGACTTCGGCATGACCAGAGACATTTATGAGACTGATTATTATAGGAAAGGCACCAAGGGCCTCTTGCCGGTCCGATGGATGAGTCCTGAGAGCTTGAAAGATGGGGTGAGTTCATTTTTTTTAATAATGACGAGCTATTGTATCAATTGAAATTTAATAGAATGAAGCGTATATACGCCCTTTACAACATTTCACATTCTATTTCTACAGGTATTTTCAAGCAATACAGACGTATGGAGTTATGGTGTAGTTTTATGGGAGATGGCAACACTTGCTATGCAGCCTTACCAGGTAATTATTTTTTTTCCATTTCTATAACTTGCTGCGTTTCCAAGAAACTTTTGATGATAAAAATCTTGCAAATAATGACGAATCGTTTGATTTAATATTAAGACGTCGATCTTGCAAATAATGACGACACGTTTATACATATACTCAAGCCCCGGAACCACAGACACAATAGAAAATCTATTGTGTCTGGGACGGATCGGGCCGCTTGGGGCTCAATGGGTTAAGACGTCAACAATTTATATTGCGAGTGGTAACGTTGGTTGTATTCGCAGGGTCTGTCGAACGAGCAAGTGGTGCGGTACGTGGTGGAGGGTGGCGTGATGGAGCGGCCGGAGCACTGCCCCGACCGGCTGTACGAGCTGATGCGCGCCTGCTGGGCGCACCGGCCCGCCGCGCGGCCCAGCTTCCTGCAGCTCGTGGCCGACCTGGCGCCCAACGCGCAGCCCTACTTCCGCCACCGCTCCTTCTTCCACACGCCGCAGGGCCAGGAGATGTACGCGCTGCAGCGGACTGCCGCGGGTGAGTGCAACACCTCCTTCCCGACACACACACACGTACGGTAACACACACGTACACACACATGCGTACTGCCGCGGGTGAGTGCATCCCCCCCGTCCCCATACACACATGCACGCACGGAAATACGCGTACACACACGCACATACACACACATGCGTACTGCCGCGGGTGAGTGCATCCCCCCCGTCCCCATACACACATGCACGCACGGAAATACGCGTACACACACGCACATACAAACACATGCGTACTGCCGCGGGTGAGTGCATCCCCTCCGTCCCCATACACACATGCACGCACGGTAACACGCGTACACACACGCATATACACACGCATCACACAAGCACCTCACACGCACATGCACATGCATATACACGCACACTTAATAACCAGACGCAAACACACTTATCACACGTGCACGTCATCGTGTCTACAACATATTATGTCTATATACTGCAAGTGTGTAAAGATACACACGCACATACACATTCCTCTGAACCAGGTAATTAGGAGATCTCCAATTCAGTGCTGAAATACCCGAGTAAAATTAACATTTTTCTAATTTTCTACTATTCACTGGAATGTATAGGTAATAGGTATATTAGTTTTGTGAGAATGACTAATATATAACGTTAAAAATACATATTTATTTTAATAATACGTACCTACGTATTAACTAGATAACTAGAAATTCATATTATTACTTTCATACTACAACAACCATGCATCCTGAAAAAACAAATGCCCATCATAATATTTTTTTTTCTAACGTAAATAAGTGTTAATTAATGTCCCTCTTCACCACCTACATTGTATTTTATCATATTTTGTTCCAATACCCAAAATAATTTTAAACAAATCAGTTCACCCAAAGTCCTGTTAAAATATGATATCTTTGGTATCAGTAAATGATAACAAAGCAGCATCAAATGTGATCAAAATGTTATAATCTTTCATTCTTTTGTCCGCACGATCAAGCCAGACGTTAGTAGTGAGCAGACGACCTCTTAATCGTGAGTATGCGGCCATTGCATGTTCATACAAGCACTTGTTATCATTTTCTGCGACCAAAGACCATTTAGCGTGGTATAGCACTCGTGTATTTCACTAGAATTTGCTGAAATCGTTTTGCATATAACATCACTACTAGTGTACAGATAAATATTTGAGGTTATCTACGACCGGTGCTTCATGCTTAAATAGATTATAGCTAAAACAATTTGTATATACCGCTGTTAATAAAGGCTTAAAATTGATTTGAGCCGTGGTTTGGCAGTACTTTGCTGAGTTCTATCCAACAGTTATCAAAAGTTCCTGACAGAAAACAACTTAAAAGTAAGAGAGGGGATAAAAACTGACAAACAAGAATTATTATCTATAAAGTTATTATTCCAAGTGTCTAATCGAAGTAGCTTAATGGCGTATATTTTGTTCCAGAAGAAGAGCAAGAGATGCAGGAAGTGAATGTAGGCGCCGTAGCGACAGGCTCCGGCTCCAATCTATTCGGCGTGTCTGGTCGTATCGCGTCCTGGGTTCGAGAACTTTCTTCCCTCCGTTCCCGAACCTCAGACGATGCAGCTGCAGAACCACTGCAGCCGCTACAGCCTGAGCGCAAAGCTGCACCCAACGGCACGCTCTCGCAGCCGCCCTGCTAGCCCTCGCACTCGCGCTCCACGACATGGGAATAGACACGAGTCACTTCTAGTGCTCTATGGATGGACGCTCGATTGACTCGCAACTGTCACTTCTAGTTTCTATACATCGGTGACTTGGGTCATAGAATTGATCCGTGTTGGGTATGACTTGTGCCGATAATGGATCGGTACAAGTTGTATCGTGTCAATAGTGAATGGTAAAGAGTAAAATCATATAGCGGCTGTTGTAATTAGGGACAGATATTACTAACTTTAATTTTGACGATTATTTTTTAATGCTGACATACATTCTACAATCATTTTATTTTAATTATATTAATATAATAATTCAATTATTTAATGTTACCCACAAATGATTACTACAATACTAATAAATAATTATGATTATATGACATAAATAATACACTAAGATTAGTCACTATTTGATTTTATTCTTTAGTGATTCCAGCTATATAGACTTTGCATTTCATAATCTTAAAATGTTATCGTCGCTTATAGCATATCGTATATATTCTGACGATATTATTAATGTTATTTAACTGTTACATTTGTTAAACATATGAGCATTTATTATATTTAATCACAAATTTGCACAAATGGATCTTGTACAGATAAATTTTTCATAAATGCAATATAAGCGACGATGTGAATTATTTTTTAATTAAATTTGTAATTGTATAGTGAGGGAATGTTTCGGGAGGAAATGCACCTTATTATGTTTTGTTATAATTTAAGTACAATTTATCGTACCAGCAGTGAAATGATTAAAGTATTCAATGTGTTCTTATCAAATTGCATTTAAAGTACTTTGGAGTTATTGTGAATTTTTGGTGATAATTTCTACTTAGGTAGGATGTTGTTTCTTCTAAATCTATGTCGTTTTACTTTCATAATAATTATATTTTGTATTACATAAATTAGTGATGAAATCACACTTTTAGTAAATTTACCTATGGTTTGCCATTACTCCAAAGTACTATAATTAATTATAAAATATGTATATAGATGAAATGCACTGTCTATCCGTGTGTACCGATATCCCAGTAGTAGTGGAGTGCGTTGTATCGCATATTATCTACCTCAAGCCTTCGGCTCTTCGAATCCTAGTTGTAAGCGTAGCTAGTGAAATGCTCGCCGCGTTGTTTAATTTATTTTATACGTACGTTTATATTATACATAGGCCGTTGTATAGACAGTCTCACACGGGACATAATCCCTCTACAATTAATAATAAAGTTTATAATGAAACAGGTTTATTTTGAGTACAATACGCATAGAAAATTACACTCGTGCGAGACTGTCTGTTTTTATAATTGTACAGGGCTATCTCAAAATATTTATCGCCTATGTTCGAGCAGCTATTCTTCATTTAAGGTTACGTCAGATGCCCTTTATTTAAGGTGTACATTTTTTTGGGTGTCTGATGTAAACTACGGTTAAGTACTAGTTGATTGTTTTTAATGAAGCACAATGCACATGATTTATTTTAATTAATCCGAAATTTAAAAATCGTATTTTACATATATACATGTAGAGTATATATAGAAATGTTTCAGGGTAGCCCTGTTCAATACAGCGCTTCTTGGCGCACATTAGTCGAGTGATTGTTTGCGTTGCATGACGCGTCCGTCGCGGAATGGAACAGTTAGTTATCGTGTAAATTGTATAATCAATTCTTGAATCTTCTCTGCATTTATACTTATTGAGATTTAGATTGCAGAGTAGTCTAAATACTGAATAACAAACAAGTTGTAACTTGTTCTCGACGCCGCGCGCCGAGTCGTTGGCAGTTCCATATCAGATGGCGCTAGTGTCGCGCGACGACAAACGATGGATCCTATATAGTTTACCTCAGTAACATAGTTGTATCGATGTCATTTATGACGCAGCCTATTACTATTAAGTTTATCGAGTAAGTTGTAAAGTGTGAATAGTTACATAATAAAGTAGGTAAGATCGTGTACAAATTATTTTTATCGATTGTTTCGTCTCACGTTGAACCCGCCCGCGGCGAGGAACTGCCGCTCCGAATATAATACTCACGACTCCTTCTATATCTACACTTGGATGTTAACGTCGTTCATTGCATATCGACAATTATATTTTCAAATCGGATTTAACCACCAAAGACTTTAACTGAAAATTTTAATTTAGTACGTAGAACGGTTTGTAAATACATTATGTATTTAATAGATTATACCTTTATGTCAAAATAATAACTTTTATACGATTGATCGCTGCGTTGTATTACAGTGTAATGTGAAATTGATGTGTTCCGTATCAATTATAATAATGCAATAGATACTAACGCCATTGTTGTTACATAGTCATGTTATATTATCATAATACGATTATATTTTTAGTCAAAAGTATCTGTACTCTATAGCCAAAGTGTAATTCTCAAAACCAATGTATATATTGTGACCAGTGAACTTGTAATCGAAGGAACTTAGTAAAATTACGTTGACATATATATTATAAACTACATGTAAAGCATAGAACAATTGCTTTGTATAAACAAATATACAATATTTGAATTTATATTTATAATTCGATTTTTTGTCGTTGTAACATGGTTGAAAACCATTTCGATATTCGTATTTGCCGATGAGAGTGCACTAATCGCGTTCAATACTTAATATCGTACGGACAATTAAATAATATAGTTAAGGCAATGACGAAATGAAAAACCTATTAACGCATATGGAATTTTTATACAGTAGATTTTCTACGGCAACTCGTGTCGTTCGGATAGCTATTTCAATGTAAGTGAAAATGTACGCTAGCGACATAATATTATAATTAAAGTTAATATACATATAATAGGCCAAATTAGTCTCCGATGTACAACAATCCTGGACATTGCACAGTCGTGGTCCAGTGTGTCGACTCGTTAAGGGTAATACCAAGTGCCTTCAGAAATCCAGCCTCGTCGGAGCGCAGGATTGTTGATTGTGAGCACATACCGCCACGACGCTCGACAATTCACCTTTGAGTTCTTTTGTATTTTACAGTTACAGTTTATCATTTTTTATGTTAGTCACGTCGACTAGGTGTGGGATTTCCCAAATAAGTGTAGTGTAACGAACACCTCGTCAAGTGTTAGCACCACGGGCGATACCGGCCGCTGATGCGAGACCGTAGCTGTAGGATGCACGTTCATGTGTCGTTGTCGAGGGCTCAAGGCACGTTGCATAGCTTTTGTTACTCACTTTAAAGTTATTGTAAACGTTAAAAAATCTTTATTTTTTATATTGCATAGTGCCTTTTGCTCAATTAATGAAATTGTGTATTTGAATGTGTTATGTTGATTTGTTTGTTTTGTACATTTCTTGTAAAATGTTTAATCGTGTGTATGGTTGACGTCGACACGATCGCTAGGCAGCTGTTCACAGTTCCTCTATAAACGAGCCAGCCGAAGTATTCCATAAGATGATTGTCCAGACGTGTCATTATTGTAACAAGTAAATGTAACAACTTCTTACTAAGAGTAAAACTGGGCAATACGATTGGGGTGACTTCGGCGAAGTCTCGCACAACGTTGCCTCACACAGCGTTCCCTGCGAGCTACAATAGCGACATAATTGAGTTTATTTAAATCAGTATTTATTATTAATTATAATTTTCCACCTGATAAGGCAGTTATACCTCATATTTAGTAACTATTTTCGTAAATTATTGACTGATAAAATAATTTCCATACAATGTGTTCCTCGTGTGATTTGAGTGCGTGTTTTGTATAGTGTGGGGGTAGCGTTGTGCTCTATGCTCAATTTAGATACAATTCACCAAACGTATGATAATGTATAATTTTTATATTTAATTTAATGAGAACCGAGTACCTATTAATAATAATTTTAATATTTATATTAATAAAAGTTACAAAAATTATACTTTCTTTTTATTTCTAACGCACCTATAGTTGTATATACATACATGGTATATACCTACTAATAAATAATAATTAATATCCTACAGACTGTCTTATATATCGCACTATTATAACAGAGACGGAATCATGTGTATATTTCCTATATACAAATTTTGTCACGAAAATAAAAAAATTGGCTTGAATTGTTTCGAGAAAAGGGTAACTACCATCGTTTTCTCGAAGACCCAGATGTAAGTGAAAGACCGTGCCGCTTTTTTGCTCGACTTGGCTAGATAGACATGCCTGTTGAAAGTAATGGATACAATTCACTGACGAATGCATCATCCTCGTATAGATTACTAGCTATGCCCCGCGGTTTTACCCGCATTGCACCGCTCCTGTTGGAGTTAGCGTAATGATATATAGCCTATAAATAGCCTTCCTGGATACATGGGCTATCTAAGTCTAATACCGAAAGAATTTTTAAAATCGGACCAGTAGTTCCTGAGATTAGCGCGTCCAAACAAACAAACTCTTCAGCTTTATAATATTATAGTATCTAGACTATAGATTATCAATAATATATCTATTGATCGAAGCTTTTCAGCTACGGTTTTCGTGTATATTCGTTCGAATAGAAAGTAAAATAAAATAACAATAAGTAGAAAAAAGAATACATTATAATGGTATTAAAATCATTAAACTGATAAAAACAAAATAAATATAAAAATCAAATAAAAGACTAATCTATCTGTTAAAATTATTCACTTCTTTTCATTTTTCGCTCTCAGTTCCCTTAAATCTAACTTCAGGGGCTTTCGTGGAATCCTACCAGGTACCCTACACTGACAAGACTTCTGAGTACCATAACATCTCAAAAGGCAAGCCATAAAGAAACAACCTTGTTCGCCGTTATGCTTTATTTTCTTTAAATCATTTATATAATACTCTGGTAGTTTATGTTCTTCTGCGCCCAGGACAATAACTTCCTTATAAGTCCATGAAGGCCATTGCTCTATGGGTATCTCATCATTATCTCCCCTTGGTAGAGGTATAACCAAGTGCTCATAAACAAGGCATTTTAAAACGCCAATGTAAGGAGTTAGAATGTTAACATATTTGGAGTAATAAATATTTTTGTCCACTCCTTCTTGCCTGGCAACAAGTTTTAAACTTGTAAGCAACCTAGGTAAATCATTTCTCAATAACATAGTATGACCCCCTTTTTTATAATATACTAGTCTTCCGCCCGCGATTTCGTTGCCATATCAATATAAATTCCCTTGGGAATAAGATGTACCACCCCGCGGTGATATCAGGCGATAGACAGTAGCTAATTTTCGTAATTAAGTACCTAATAGATAGATATGATCGTATGCCACTATATAAGTTATGAGATAATTATATGTCGAGCATGATTGTGTTTATATATTTTATTCGACTCACTTATCAAGAGAAGCTTTATTATCAGTGTGCAGTCGCCAGATTACTCCCCAAATATGAGCATTAGCTGTTGGTACTGGAGTGGCTGTTGGACCTCCCCAAAACTTCGAATATTTTATGAAATCAAGTCTGTAATTCTGTTTTATAACACAAGAGCATTTAGTATACTAATTTAACTTCTGAATAAACATAATATTGTACCATTAAAAACTAACATCAAGTCGGCCTATAGAAACAAACTCTGCTGTTGGGTTATTCATATGAATTCTAAAGGTCCATATATTGCTGCCATATGCAAAGTATAAGAATGTGTTTGGTTTAACTACTTCAGATTTTAACATAATAAAACAAGTATATTTTTAAAATATTTATATTATATAGACATTACATATAAATACATCACCATGACATTTAAATAGAAGAATTTTGAGATGTCATTCATAACAGCCTGCATATCACTTATATAACATTTACAATAACCATAAAAACTCAATAAAAATACTAAGAAATTACATGTTCAATTTTTCTATCATTTTTGGAGATGCTTTTTGTCCATTATGAGGAATTTTCTTAAGTTTAATCAAATACTCTTTTGGTAAATTGCATTCCATTGCTCCTTTCATTATACACTCTAAATATGTAATGGAGGGCCTCCTTTCATTTGGAATTTCCTCATCTTCTTTCCTGGGGGGTGGATTATTTGTCTGTTGGTATGTTCTGCACTGCACTATGGTACCATCAAGTGTCTCAATGTCAACAGTCTTAGGAAAATACCAATTGGTCTCCACACCTTCTTGCCTGAAAAATATGATAGGTCATTTAAATTATATACTGTACCACATAATTATTATATAATGTTTATTGATAAGGTCAGGTGGGGTAAGAGGAACATATTTCATTTTCAGTAAAATATTTTGACTGCTAGGAACAACATTTATAGCTTTTTAAGATGTTTGAAACACACAGAACTTACCTTTATGTATTAGCTTCCCGTAGGCTAAATGTCATTACTCTAATAACAGTTCTTACGAAGATATTGACATTAATGGCAAGATTGAGTAATCGTTCCTCTTCCCCCTTACAAGGGGTAAGAGGGACAGTCATTGTATTTCCTAAGATTGGAGTTTGAATTAAAATATTCGTTGCTAAATGTTCGTTAATTTGTAGATAGAATGTCTTTGGTCAATATTAGATCTTAATGTCGATGAAATAAGGTATAATTTGGAATAAAAAACAAGAATACATCAATTCGGGGTAAGAGGGACATACAGGTTCGATCAGGGGTGGCAAACTAAAAAGAAGTCGACTAGTTATAATTCTATTTTTATTTAATCATACATAGTAATGGTAAACAGTCTGTCCCTAACTAGTTTTCCTAGTTAGTTACTCTTTAAAAATAACAATGGCACTATGTGATGAGATCAATATTGCGAATCAGTATTTTAATTCATCTATTAAGAACCTTCTCCTTTTTAAGAAGTCAGTTAAAAATATAAATGATCTTCTTGATCCAAAAGAAATTCTTTGGAATTTCTGGAATTTTGAGACAGGCGAACTTAGCAAAACTTGGCGAATAGTGGTGCTTGCATCACTGTGTTCCGGTTTGGTGGTGAGATGAGGCCCTGAAGTAATTACTGGCACAGGAGGCATAATCCTTTAGGCCGGCAACGCACTTGTGACTCCTCTGGAGTTGCGAATGTCCATGGGCGGCGGAAATCGCTTAACATCAGGTGATCCGTATGCTCGTTTGCCCGCCTATTAAATAAAAAAAATATATAAAAAAAACACATGAGCGAGAAATTTTTAGTTATAATTTAAAATTTTAATAGGTACAGAACAGTCAGTCACTTCTTTTCATTTTATCCACATATAATTATAAATTAATCCATCAGTCCCCGGAATCACAGACACAATAGAAAATCTATTGTGTCGTGGCCCGATCGGGGCTTACGGTGGTCAATGGGTTAATCAAAATGTTGGTCACCCCTCACACGGGGGAAGAGAAACATATGTTCCTCTTTCACCGTCAATAGTGAGCCTCTTACCCCAGCTATTGTTTTTGAAGTCTAGGATTTTCAAGCGAAAGAAACTCACAATATTTAGTTGTTTCTTAACTAAAATGATTAATAAAAGAAATACTTACAGTTTTCTCCGTGTATCAGGATATTTAAAATATTTCTAGCACACTTTTATCACTAAAATATGGGTTCGCAAAAAAACGAGCCAACTTGGTGTTAGCCGAATTCGTAACTGTCAAATTTGTTTACATTTTTTGTGATGTCTGTGCTACGTAGCGACATCTACTCAAAACCGCTCAAACTAATTCGCCTTCACTTTTTTATCGACGGAAAGTACATAGTCATAAACGCTTCGGTTTACTAGTTATGGTCTCTAGGCCCTCTTCCCCCAGTGACCCTCTTACCCCACCTGACCTTAATGTTAGCAGAATCATCAAAATGAATTCAATACTGACCAATCTAAGGCAGGCATGTCTTTATTCTGTATTCTCCAGACAGCACCCCAAACATGAGCATTTTCAGTTGGTACAATTGTAGCTGATGATCCTCTCCAGTGATCACTGTACTTTATAAAATCTAATTGATGATTCTAGAAAAGGAAAACATAATCACAATGTAGAAAATACACAACTTTACACTGTCAATCTTATAATTTTACTTACATCCAGCCTGCCAATTCCAAGGAATTCTGCTGAAGGATTATTTATATGGATCCTTTGTTTCAATAAATTGCTTCCGTAAGCAAAATAAAGAAAGGTATCTTTCACAGGTGCGAACATGGTTAAAATATAATGTAATTTCTGTAATAATCCAAGTATTTATAAAAAGTTTTTAACTTTAAATATTTGAAGTTCATTTATCCCATACCATTCTCAATGACAGTTAAAGGTATATAATATATAAAACACTATGATAGTACATAGTATAAAACACTAGATAAGAGTTATCAGAGTAAATTGACCAGGCCTGCGACAGCTTAGTTCCAAAAAAATTCGCCAAGCGCTAGTTTCGCGAGCCTTGTTGGCAGCCATTTTGTATCGCTATTTGTCAAACTCAAATGTGTCAAATTTCAAAATGGCAAACAGTTACCTACTTATTGTGTTACTTATCCACAGTACCTAACAGAAAGAAGAAGGCAATGAGATATAATATTATACACAACCAGTGAAAACTGAAAAGAATTTGGCGTTGACCTTAATGAAGGAAAGCCCGAAAGGATATCGGTTGCTCCAAAAAATATTTAATTTGCCCAGTAAACGAACTTTAAATCGTTTGGCTGAAAATATCATTTTCAATGTGGGGCTAAATGACAATATTTTTCGAGTAATAAAGCACAAAACACAGAAATGGGACACAAAGAAGAAACTGTGTTCTATTTTGTTTGATGAGGTTGCTTTTACACCTCATCTCACTTATGTTGAGTCCCAAGATGAGATAAGAGGATTTAAAGACTTTGGGTATGGAAGAGTACTAAGATTTTGCGATCATGCCTTGGTATTCATGCTAAAAGGAGTGTGTTCAAACTGGAGACAACCTACATTATTCTTCTTTTGTGAGGGAACAACTGCAGGTGCTACAGTAGTTAGAATTTTAAAGGAAGTGGTCACTAAAGTGTCAGAGTCAGGACTGATACCTTTAGCTCTTGTATGTGACCAGGGCTCGACTTTTGGGTTGACTTTAGAAACGTGCGGCACGAATTTCGGCGCGATTTTAATTTTTATCGATCGATATTGATGCCCCGAAACATACATTAGCGGCTTTTCGTGCGGAAACGTGTAATTACAGAGAAATCTTTTTTTTAATTTTTGAGATTATGTTCAAAATTTTTTGAGTTACATTGACAAAACTACAAGAATTGTGTTTGAAAGAGATAACAAATGTCTTAATGTACATATTAAAAACCATAGTTCATTCAAAAGCATGTTGCTGAGGGGACAACAATTCATACGGGTTATTGGCGAGCATATGATTGTTTGGGGCATTATGGGTATGTTCATAAAAAAGTTAATCACTCAGACCCAGACAACCCATTTGTTGCCTCTGACCCATTTGAGTCCCAGTGGCATGTTGTAAAAAGATTTTTAAAAAAAGATAACTATAACCACCCAGCAAACTTCGGTGATAATATTATAGATTATGTGGAGACGATGGGTGGAAAAAAATAAAATGGATCCATTCATTGCCATTGTAAATTGTATCAAACATGTATACAAGATTTGAATAAATAATTATTTAAAAAAAATGTTTTTATTGTATGTATATTGCACACAAATTGTTAATCACAGAACCGAATCTGTCCACCCCGATTCCACGTGGTACTTGTCTGTCATACACTAGAGTGTATTAAAAAAGTCGGAGGCGCGGAGGAGCGTGGCGCCCGCGTGTGCTGAGGAGCAGGCAGAGTCAAGCGAGCCGGAGTGGCTGAGGCTGGTCGCCAAAGGCGACCAAAAAGCCGAAGCTACGAAGGCGAGTGAAGACTCCTGCCTGCAACGAGGTACACGGGGGCAAGCGCCACGTTCTGCAGCGCCGGAGCAGTCAAGAAAGCCCATAATCTTCGTTATATTTCTAACTACATCACTACATAGTATAAAACAAAGTCACTTTCTCTATCCCTATGTCCCTTTGTATGCTTAAATCTTTCAAACTACGCAACGGATTTTGATGCGGTTTTTTTTAATAGATAGAGTGATTCAAGAGGAAGGTTTCAGTATATAATTTATTAGGTTTAAGTCAAAGCGGGCGAAGCCACGGGCGGTAAGCTAGTATAAATATAATCTCAAAAAAAATAAAAAAAAAATAGAAGGGGGGGTTTCCTCACCCCCCCACTTTATAGGGGGTCTCTCCTTACCTCCCCCCTCCCTTTCCCTCCCCTCCCCCCCCTTAATTCGTGCCGCAAATTTCTAAAGAAATACCCGACTTTTAGAACAGCCATAAATATGTTGAAATTGGAGACTGCACGCAAAAGGATTTTAAATGATGAATGCAATGGTGAGTAGATAAAATCTCTTTATGAATGAATAGCCCTTGCATGCACATTGTCTGCTTAGAAGTTGGAAAACAATTGGGATAAAAAGTACCCATCAACATTATATCTTAATATCCATCTGTATGTTAGTACATGTCATATGTCACCTGTGTGCTTATTTTCATCTGTAATCTGACCTGTAATACTTGCATCAAATTAACTTGTTGAACTCAATATACTTTTTTGTTTGCAGATGGAACTATTGAGGTGTCAGGACAATAGTTAAGTGTAGTGTTTGATCCCCCACACCTACTTAAGGGCCTAAGGAACAACCTGCTCACGAAAGACATGCTCTTCAAAGGCCAAGTTGCCACATGGAAGGATATACAAACAGTATTTGATGCTGATTGCCAACTAGGTCACACTAGAATGCATAAAAAGCTGACAGAGCACCATGTTTATGCAGCAAAAATGAAGAAGATGAAAGTTAGTGTAGCTGCCCAAACTCTGAGTGCAACAACCAGTGGAATGCTTAAATACACTGCATTGTTCAGTAAGTATTTACTCGGTTATCAATATGCATTAAGTATCTAAAAATACTAAAATTATCCTCTTAATCACTCACTCGCTTTACTTTTATTTATTTATTTACGGTCTCCATCTTAATAAACACCATGAATTCACAATATGTAAATACTGTTATTAATTCTTAATCATATTTTACAATTTAGTCTTTATGAGTCAATAAGACATTCAATTCAAACTAATGTATGCTTTCTTAAGAGTCTTATAGAATAGAAACAGTAGTTGTTATTTTTGTTTATATTTTTTATGTGTTACTAGTTTTTGCCTGCGTTTATTCTACATATATACCTGCCTCTTGAATCACTTGTACCTGCGGTTTTTGTTAATAGATATTAACAAAAACCGCATCAAAATCTGTTGCGTAATTTTAATGGTCTAAGGTTCTAAGCACACAGGGATAGACAACGGGAAGCAACTTTGTTTACTACCTATGTAGTGATACTTATCATGTGATACTTATTTAATTATGTAATATTTCAGAAACTACAGCCTCAGGTCAAAATGTCAGTGAGACAATGGCCACAACAGGCGAAGCTGTGGAGTTCATTGACAAGCTATTTGATAGCGTGAACGGTTCTCGAGGAAGCACGGTCCGGGGCAAACTGCGTGGACCTATAAAGCCGAAAACATATCAAATTTTCAGTTTTTGGACAGAAGCCAAACAAATATTGAAAAAGCTCGCAAAAATAATAAAATCTATAAGGTTCGAGTTCCTTCTCTTAATGGATGGGTTACAACCATAGAAATCTAAATAACAAGATACATAGAAGTGCTATAATGTCATAATTCGTATGAAAACCGCTGTCGCCAAAATCAACACATTCAAACCGAAAGCTAAACAGTACACACAAGTAAACTATGCCTTTTATTGGACAGCTTGATTTTAGTGAAAACTAACTTATCTATTAAATTAAGCTTTTGAATATGTATCCTAACGCACGAATTTACGGTTTATTTTAGAATAACATCCCTAAGTATATGAGACTTTTTGCTCCAATACGAACAAACGTGATAATAAGAATGGTCGACTGTGTCATTCATTGTTATTTCGATTACTATGGTGACACTCGTAATACTTGTAAATATTCTATAATTTTAAGGAAAAACGGCATTATTTCTAAAAAAAAATATTTTCCGATGAAATATTATTCCTCTATAAGTATAATTACAACTTGTGGAAGAATTTCCGCAGTGGGAATTGCTGAAACACAACATGTATACACTCATACGTCTCCAGAGCAACTGAACAGTGACGAATGCACTGGTGATGTGCAAATCACCTGAGTGGCGACAAGGTCACGCACGCTTACGACTTCTAGTGTCTTGTTATTTAGATTTCTATGGTTACAACTGTAGAGAGTTTTGAAAGGTTGTCGAAACTGTTGTTCGAAAAATATGAAATAGAATATTTTTATCCTAGAAATGTAAATCAGGATCCTCTAGAGAACTTTTTTGGTAGGATCAGAGCCATCGATTATAGGAATGTCAATCCTGCTGCAAATACATTTATGAATGCGTTTAAATCCTTACTGATGTCCAATGTTATGGGTCCACATTCGATATACGCAAACTGTGAGGATGATGTAGGAGACACAGTAGTTGATTTTTTAAAACTCATACCCTCATCCAATGTTGATGAGAGTTCCTCATCAACATTTGATGAGGATAAAGAAAATGCCATGTGTACTAGACCCATAATATCAATAACAAATAACATTAGCAGCAGCAATTGCAACCAATCTCTAAACCCAGTCAATGAAAGATTGCGCGTGCACTCTTCTGCATATACAGCGGGGTATATGTGCAGGAGAGTGACACAAAAATTTTAGTGTAGGAGATGCTCTGAGACTTATACCCAAAAAAACAGAGATTTATTTCACAAATGGATCGAACAAAGAGAATACACCCTTTTGAAACATCACAATTTAACCTATCCATCAAAGAAATTTTTAATGATAATATATAGGGATATCTCAGGCCTTATACATGATTATTTGAATACAAAAGATGTTTAAAAAAACATTTAAAAATACAAATATTAAAACAATTTGATATAAATTGGTTGGGGTGTACACATCACAAAACAGAAGTAAAGGTGTGGTTGCTCAATTTAATGATGCATGTGCATAATTGGTGCAACATAATAAATAAAATTTTAAAAGGAGGTGTACAAGAAAAACTTGTTGAACAGATGTGTGCACCTCAACAAATTGCCTTTGACAAATATAAAGCCCATGGGCTGAGGAAAACTAAATAAAAAACTAGAATCTTAAATTTTGTTTTATTTTCATATTTCTTTCGTTATATTCGTATCCATTGAACGTAACGAAAGATACTTTGAACCTTGCAATTTATAGAATTATCCCTACAAAAAATTTCCGTGGTACATCACTATGCTATCGATATTCTATGCGTCATCGTGGCTTTTATAGCTCGCTGTGGGTCATCACTAGTAGGTGACGTTACGACACTAGCGCTTGGCGCATATTTTTAGAACTAAACGTCACCCGTAGTACTGTCCTATCTGTCTCTGACTAATATATAGTTATCTGTGAAATTGACTATAATTAAATTAACAAATTTGAAATTTCCATACAAGTAATTTTATAATACCTGTTTTGAAATTGACAGAAAAACAGATAAATGTCAAAAATCAAAAGTCAAAACCCTCTTGGTAGTAGCAAAAAATTCTCCTTTAATTTATGGAAATTTGGTATCGGCCCGTTATGCTGGTCTCGTGGACAGAGAAACTGTTCAATCCGTAGGAAACTTCACTTAATTTTCTTCAGTTAGTGCAGTGTGCGATTATTTCACGATTGCTTTATTAATTATTATTAACTTATAACTTTTCAGTTTAAGTATTATTATAGTACATTATTATCTGTGATTTGAGGAATAGCAATGGAAAATGAATAGAAATGGTTAATTTCACAACCAGGGCCAGCCAACAAATCCGTGTAGCACCGTAGTAATTTAAGTACGAACAACAAACTGAAAAGAGGAAAAAAAATAACAGGTAGCGCTTTATCTGTTATTGACAAAAACCACAGACAAAAACAGTTGTAGTGTGAAACAACCTTTACTTTTAGCGCAATAAATTTTATGACCGTCATAAAACACGAAAATTTTCAAACGCACATAAGCGCCGTGCCGCACTTGGGCAAAGTATTGAAGGACGCACTAATGCGCCCAGCCGCACTGGGTAGACTTTCTTCAACCGCGCATACGCGTTCATAGCACCACTCGAAATATTTATTGGACGCGCATGTCGGGTTAGTGAGCTATTTACTACGCATCTGCAGGTAATGCGTTTAATAGCTCAATGGTAGCACTATGTGACTATGGAATTTATGTTTATACTAAGGTTTATACACACATGGATGGATGGACATGGATAAAATTAAAGAAATATATTTTTATAAGATTTTAATTTCCAATTGCTTATAACAAATAAATAAAAAAATTCATATTTCTGTATAACATTCATTCATTGGTTATATAAAATATATACTTTTTGTAATGGTAGGTATGTCAAAATAGTGATTAACTTTCAACAAACTATTATGATCTATATAAAAAAATGTATTACTACCAATACTATTATGATCTATATAAAAAAATGTATTACATGGGTTCATGTAGAATAGTTAAAAACCATTTTTAAAAACTTTAGAACTGCCATATCGTCCTATGCAATATTGAACAGTAGCATATATTTTTAATAATCTCCGCTCCACTGCTCTAAAATGTTCTTCAGTTGCTAACTTATGGCCTTGAAAAGCTGATAGAATTTTTACTGTTTCTGTCAAACTACCGCCTGAAATAATTTCTAGGTGTTGCCAGGTTGAAGATGCCATACTGAAAAAGAAAAACCAAATGATTATTGATGATAGAAAAAAAAAATATATTTTCTATGATAAATAAATTAAAATGCAAACATCCTTACATGCAGCACTGATAAAGTGGAGCTAATATATCCAGTTCATCAACTAAAGGATTACCAAGACCTTTTCCATTATCTAATAAAATAATTTGCTCTTTATACACTTCATATCTATGTCTGTCGCCATTTTGAATAAGAAAGTCAAAAATGGCAACATCAATGAGATTAAGAAGCCTTTTTGTGCTCAATGTTCCTCTTACTTTCCTGAAAAAATGGTTTAGTTTAGCATATATTATTTAGTACTGGCGATTAAGAATTAGCATGTAGTGTTTTTTTTTTGGTAACATATTATTGTTTTTTTAACTTATTAATTTTTTATTAAATGTTTCATACTTACGTACAAAAGTCATTGTCGGTTTCCCATTCCATTTTTTTGCTACTGTATGATCTCCTCCACGGAGACTTGTATACTTTAAATGTTTTGTCTAAAAAGAGTATTGCTGCTCCTTCTACTTGTCCCTTACTGTCGGGACATACTGTTTCATTCACTTTACAATAAAAGCATTTTCCATAAATACATAATGCTCCATTATCTATAAAAAAAAATTTGATAATAACCAATTTATTTAAGGAATGGAATTATTCACACAACTTATTTGTAATTAAAAAGAACATATAGAAATAGATTTATTAACATTCATCATAAAAAGTATCTTGGTATGAAACTGTTAATAAATTTTCTAGTATCTGATTAAATATTACCATTTTTTACCATAGTTCTCCTTAAGCCTGATGTAGCAACTGGCACAATATCCTTATCCAAATGTATGTGACGAATTACTGATGGTGCAATCCATTTAAAGTTTAAAACCATGGCCAGGTAGTATGCAAATACTTCCGAGTTGTGCCGGTCAAACCCCGCATAGATATTGCCTTTGATTACATGATCTAAGTTATATCTCTTTGGTTTAAAGTACACTTTTTGTTTACCCTAAAAATACATATAAGATAATTTTATTACTAAGCTGTGAATAATATAACTGATCCATTTAAGATTCTTATTACAGTTTTAACAAACAAAGAGTATAATGCATACCTCTATGAGAAGTAAAAGCTTTAACTGGGTTCCTTTGAGTGCATTATCCACCAACGCTATCTGTGAGGACTGCAAAGCATGTAATATCTTGCCGCCAACACCATTCTCATGAGGGAATAGTGATTGATTACTGATCCACTGAAATGTGATAAATTATCACATTAGAATGTATATCATCAATGCAATTTCACTCAATATAAATAATACTCACTTTATCAGTTTCATCCCAAACAGATGCTGGATTGTCATTTTTGCTTGAATTAAATGAACTTACTAGTGATTTTTGTATTTTAATAAACTTTGAGTTCTTTATCTTATATTGGCTTGGCAAATAATTAAGATATTCATATATATCTTTAAAAACATTAGATGTCAGGTCAAACCTAAGGTTCGGTACGTTGAACTTTGGGGATTTTCGGTCAATTGTATTTAGTGTATAGAAAAAATAAATGTTGAGGATAACAAGGGCAAGCAAAAATACAGAAAAGCTGAACGCATAATTTAATGACATTGTGTTTTCTCATGAATATACTTCCATGGTCACATTGTAAACTCTCACCTCTTTAAACTCGATAGGTCGCAAAATACCTACATATTACATTTTTTTATAAAGGATCTTTTAGGATAATCTTGATCTCAATTTATATAATTAATTGCAAGTTAATAAACAATGTTTCTGATAAATTTAGTGTTCATATCTATACATGAAGTAAAAAGATAATTACTTATGAACACATGTATTAAATGTAAATATTGTTAAAAAGTTTATTTATTTGTTTTATGTTTAAAATTTCTATTTATAAACTCTAACCTCAAAATAAAAATGTCATTTTTGATTTGGAAAAATTGACATATTTTGTCATTGTCATTCAAGTTTTTTTTTACATCAGAGGATGGATACTTGTTATTTTATTTAGGTTACAATCAGTGTTGCAATATTACCAACATATACAAATTACAAAGATGATAGATACTTAATATTATAAGTGTGTAATACTATATTATAACGTAAGCCTTTGGGGTATATTTTATAAATAATTTATATCATTGCTTTCTTGTATGCCGTATATAAGTCCCATACTATATTATAATGTCAGCCGCCTATCCCTATGAATAGTAGGCTCCGATCTGCACATAGCTACACCACTCGTGATTATCCACAGCACGCGTCCTTATCACACATCTATAGTGTGTCTATAGCACGCATCCTTCCATATCAAAAATGTATCTTATATGAATCCGTATCCACCAACCAGTCCTAAGCTATAAGCATTGTAGGGGTTTTGCTGACTTACAAAACACATAATGTAATAATAAATGTAATGTATTATATACAGTGTGAAACTCCCAATTGTCGTTGCCGGACGTTTACGCCGTGCGCAATAAATATGTATGCTTCGTAAGCGAGTATTTCATTTAGTACACCCAAACACCTAAAGTGGTGACCCCGCGTTCTTCGCGCATACAAGTTCGCGCCGCGAAAATTATTAAATTAAATTTAAAATGGCACATCCACCAACTATTGATATGGCGGCGATAACACTCACATCGAAGATACCGGATTTTTGGATGGACCAGCCCAGGATATGGTTTATACGGGTCGAATGTATGCTAGCCCCTCAAAAATTGTCGGATGAGGCTAAGTACGACATCGTTGTTTCAAAATTAAGTAAAGAAGCAATTCAACAAGTGACCGACGTCCTCATCGACCCACCTGCGACTCACAAATTCGAAGCACTGAAACAGCGGTTACTGGCTGTTTATGAGGAATCCAAAAACCGCCAGCTTCAAAAATTAATTGGTGAGATGGAGCTAGGTGAACAAAAGCCCTCGCAACTGCTGCGAAGGATGAAGGAGCTCGCCAAGGACAAAATCCCTGATGACACATTACGGATTCTGTGGCAAGGACATCTGCCCAACGCTGTACGAGCCGTTCTCGCGGTTTCGGATACCAAATCCCTCGACAGCTTAGCTGCCATCGCAGACAACGTTTTGGAGTCTACACAAAGCGTCAGTAGCGTCAATGAAGTGACACAAAAGCAGCACCAGCCTTCTACGAGTGCAACTAACAAGGATACGGAGCTCATAATGGCGGAAATCGCCAAGCTAACCCTCAAAGTGGCCAACTTGGAGAGATCCAGACCAGCACGGCGATGGAACTACCGTGGACGTCCACGTTCTCAGAGTCGTAACCGTGCACACTCAGCACCTCGACGAAGTCCAAACAGTCCAGGCTGGCTTTGCTTTTACCATCATCGTTTCCGGGACAACGCACGGAACTGTAAGGAGCCCTGCGCGTGGAAGGTCAAGGAAAACTAAACAAGGTGCAGCCTGCGGCGGAAGTCTGCACCATCCAACCCTGTAATCGCCTACGCATCACCGACATAAATAGTGGTTTAAAGTTTTTAATTGACACTGGTGCGAATATCTCTGTTTTGCCAATAGGTAAACGATGTCAAACAAGTAAGTGCAGTGATTATAAATTATTCGCAGCAAATGGTACTGAAATAAAAACCTACGGTACTAAGTCTCTAGTTCTAAATTTAAAGTTAAGGCGACCTTATCGGTGGGATTTCGTAATTGCTGACGTGAAACAACCAATTTTAGGAGCAGATTTTTTAAGTTATTATAAGTTACTAGTTGATGTCAGCTCACGAAAACTCATTGATCAAATTACAGATTTAAAAGTAATAGGTTCGATTGTTTGCGTCACTGAGCCATCCGTACTATCTTTTAGTGTAGGGCATCCATATTATAATTTGTTACGGGACTTTCCCAATTTAACTAAACCTACATCATTTTTAAATTTGCCACCTAGTTCTATACAACATTGTATAGAAACTACCGGACCTCCGGTATATGCTAGGGCGAGACCGTTACCTCCAGATAAGTATAAACTTGTAAAGAAAGAATTTGAAAAGATGCAAGAGCTAGGTATATGTCGTCAATCTAAAAGCGCTTGGGCGAGTCCTCTCCATGTGGTTACTAAGAAAAATGGAGATATTAGGCCTTGTGGTGATTATCGCAGGCTTAACGCAATCACCAAGCCGGATCGTTACCCTATTCCCCGTCTCCAGGACTTTACGTACATCTTAGCAGGTAAGACTTGTTTTTCAAAAATTGACATAAATAGAGCATACCATTTTATAGAAACTGCACCTCAAGACGTAGAGAAAACAGCAATTATTACACCTTTCGGACTATTTGAATTTCCAAGGATGACTTTTGGTTTATGTAATGCAGCCCAAACATTTCAGAGATTCATGGACACCGTATTCAATGGCCTAGATTTTATTTTTAATTATATTGATGACGCCTTGATCGCTAGCGAAAATGAAACCCAACACCTTGAGCACTTGCGTATTGTTTTTCAACGTTTATCGCAAAATAATATTACAATTAATTTAAATAAATGTTCTTTCGGACAGTCTCAGCTTGAATATTTAGGTTTTTATGTTTCAAAGGATGGAATTCGACCTTCTGAAGATAAAGTTAAAGCGATAATAGATTATCCTAGACCTGAAACCGTATCAGGATTACGTCGTTTTACCGGTATGATTAATTTTTATCGTGCTCATTTACCGCACGCCGCGTCATATCAGGCAATTTTTAATAGGTATTTAGGTAGTACTAAAAAGAACGACCAAACCAAAATTGATTGGTCACAGGAAGCAATCGAAGCGTTTGAACAATGTAAGACAGGTCTTAAACAGGCCGCTACATTGGCTCATCCACGAGTAGATTCGAATTTAGCTTTAATGACTGATGCATCAGATACATGCGTAGGAGCCGTCTTGCAGCAACAGGTTAATGGCTGTTGGCAACCCTTAGGATACTTTTCAAGAAAGTTAACTAATGCACAGCAAAAATACTCTACGTATGATCGAGAGTTACTTGCGATTTATTTAGCAATTAAGCATTTTCGAAAATTATTTGAAGGACGACGCATTACTGTTTTTACGGATCATAAACCTCTAACATACGCATTTTTAAAATTAGGTAAAGAATCTAATGAAACACCGAGGAGAATACGACACTTAATTTATATCAGCGAATTTACAACGGATATACAACATATTACTGGCAAAAATAATATAGTAGCCGATTCTTTGTCACGAATAGAAACAATATATTTTCCTACCGTTTTAGATTATAATGAATTAGCAGAATCGCAATCAATGGACGACTATTTGACGAATAATAACACGAATTTATTAAAGAAAATGTTTATACCTACTTGTAATAAAGCGATTTTTTGTGATTTTTCGACAGGTACTGCTCGACCTTATTTAACAGACAAATTTAGACGTTTAGCTTTTAACAGTATACACAATATCAGCCATCCAGGGGTTCGAGCTACCCGAAAATTAGTTACGGAAAAGTTTTATTGGCCAAAAATGAATTCCGACATTAATTTATGGTCAAAAACGTGTCTGGAATGTCAACGTTCTAAGATAGATAGACATTCAGTTGCTGACTTAGGTAAATTTCCAAATGCTGATCGGTTCGAACATATCCATGTCGACATAATAGGTCCATTACCCATAATAGAACATGGATATAGATACTGTTTAACTGTCATTGATCGATACACACGCTGGCCCGAGGCTTTACCTATTCGTGATATTACCGCCGAGACAGTAGCAAAATTTTTATACGAAAATTGGATATGTCGCTATGGTTGTCCAATCAAACTCACGAGTGATCAAGGTCGGCAATTTGAGAGTTCATTGTTTAGAGAACTTATGAATTTACTAGGTATAAATAGGATTCGTACGACTAGTTATCACCCTCAGGCAAACGGCGCTGTAGAACGCTGGCATAGGACACTCAAAGCAGCGCTTATGGCACGTTTATCAAGTAAGTCATGGGTTCAGGAGTTGCCCACAGTTCTTTTAGGTTTACGAGCCGCGTATAGAAGCGATTCTGGAGTTTCAGCTGCTCAACTAACCTTCGGGCGTACCCTACGGTTACCCGGAGATTTTTATGACAGCACGAAAAATACTACATCATTAGAACCTTCCGAATATATAAAACAAATACAGAGTCAAGTTAAGTCATTACAACCAGTTCCCGAATCTCATAGTAATACTCGTTCATTTTTCGTTCATCCCGATCTTTCCAAAGTAAATTTCGTTTTTGTACGGGATGACTCAGTGCGTAAACCTTTGAAACCACCCTATGACGGTCCTTACCGCGTAGTGGAAAGGAGGTCCAAGGTTTACATCGTGCAGTTACCAAATCGGCAAACTGCAATCTCGATAGACCGACTCAAACCAGCGTACGTATTAGCCGAAAATGAATCAAAGATAACTGAATCGAAAGATACACCTGAACCTCCCGTTTCACCAGGAATTGAACCCACGACCTCAGTTCGAAGAACCCGTTACGGTCGTGTCATTAAACCCACAGTACGTTTTAATATATAATTTTAAGTATGTTATCCACTAAATACGTTAATAGCTGTTACTATATGATTTTATACCCTATTTAGCTCTATAAAACATAGTATCGCATTCGATTTATGTTTAGTGTAACATAGCCGTAAGTTTCGCAATTGTAACTTATTATATGTAACGTACTGTAATGTGACACGCTTGCTTAATACGACCAATTTGTGTGATAATCATGTAACTTGTATCTGCCTGTTTTCTATTAATTGTTTAAATTTCTCTATATTATTTTTTTTTTGTAAAAGGGGGGGAATATTGTAGGGGTTTTGCTGACTTACAAAACACATAATGTAATAATAAATGTAATGTATTATATACAGTGTGAAACTCCCAATTGTCGTTGCCGGACGTTTACGCCGTGCGCAATAAATATGTATGCTTCGTAAGCGAGTATTTCATTTAGTACACCCAAACACCTAAAGCATCAATTAATATGATTGGTGGATATGAAACGCATCTACATTTTACAGTTCCGTAGGCTAACGTAGCATAGTACATCTCCAATGGAAAGGTTAAGTTCACCTTTATAATCCAAAAAAAGGATGAGATGCCATTATTGGCATTACAAAACTAAGCAACACCGCGCCGCGACCTCTCGCCGCCTGATATTAAAATATGTACTCGGGCCACTTTCGGGCCATATCTTCTTTCTTTTAAGCCTTAATTCACCCATAGTCGGGTATAGGCCTCCTCATGTTTTTTCCACTCTTTGCGGTCTTTGGCCAGACGCATCCAAGATTTACCCGCTGTTCTAGAAATATCGTCGGACCACCGTGCTTTCGGTTTGCCTGGCTTACGTCGACCACTCCATGGTCTCCATTCCGCTACTTTTAACGCCCATCGTCCGTCACTTCTTCGGCACATGTGGCCTGCCCATCTCCACTTGAGTTGGCATACTTTGAGAACAATATCAGTAACCTTTGTACGTTTTCTGATAGTTCTATTTGGTATGTGGTCTAGAAGGGAGATACCGAGCATAGCACGTTCCATTGAACGTTGAGCTACTTGCAGTTTGTGAGTAACTTTTTTAGTTAATGTCCACGTTTCTGCACCGTATGTCATCGAAGGTGTGACGCATTGATCAAACATTCGCCGCCTGAGAAATAGTGGGATCTTCTGGTTTTTAAGGATATCGGCAAGTTTACTGAAAGCCGCCCAACCTAGCTGTATTCTCCTGTCTATTTCATCTGTCTGCCCATCCCCTTCCAGTTGTATGGTTTGGCCTAGGTATATGTATGCTGTTACTCTTTGTATTGCGTGTTCCCTAACGGCTAAGCTGTTCAAGTTAGGGTATTCTCTGCACATGAACTTGGTTTTGTGTGTGTTCATTTTTAATCCAACAGCGAGCGAAGCGTTGTACAATTGCTCGATCATCACTTGTAAGGCATCGGGTGTGTGTGCGAATAGGATGATATCATCAGCAAAGCGTAGGTGGGATAAAAATTCTCCGTTGATATTCAGACCTGTTGATGACCAATCCAACGTTCTAAATACGTCCTCTAAGGCCGCTGTAAACAATTTTGGCGATATTGTATCTCCTTGTCGAACGCCCCGTTGAATAGGAATAGGTTGGGTCAGTTGATGAAGTTTGACCTGGAGAGTAGCACCGCGGTAAATTTCTTTCAAAATTTCCACATATCTCGTGTCAATTTGACAGCGTTGTAGAGCATGGAATACTGCCCAGTGTTCTAGGGTGTCGAAAGCCTTTTCATAATCAATAAAAGCTACACATAATGACTGACAGTATTCTGCGCATTTTTCTATGACCTGGCGCACGGTAAATATGTGATCAATTGTTGAGAAATTGCGTCTGAATCCCGCTTGCTCCACTGGTTGTTCAGCGTCGAGTTTACTAGCAAGTCTATTTGTCAGTAGTCTGGTAAAAACTTTATAGATGTGAAGAAGGATCGATATAGGCCTATAGTTGGCAAGATTGGCCTTGTCACCTTTCTTGTACAATAATGTGACTATAGCATTTTTCCATTTTTCAGGAGCTCGCCCTTGTATAAGCACATTATTGTAAAGTTGTTGGAGTTCTTTGAGAAATACCGGGCCTGCTTTTATGAGCAATTCAACTGGAATATTGTCTTCACCGGGCACTTTTTCACATTTCATTTGCTTCAAGGCAGTTTTTATTTCATAGAGACTGAAGTCAGGTAAGTCTTCCGTGTAGTGCCTCGTTAATTTAGCTCTGCAGTCTCCCGGTATAGAAACAGGTCGTGATGATGAGGTGTAGAGGTTGGAATAAAACTTTTCAACAATCTCCATAATCTTTTCTAGATCGTTGGTCTCTTTCCCATTTTCTGCCTTCAGTCTACAAATATGCTGGCTACCACTTGACAACTTTTTCCTGAATACTTTGGGCCCTCGGTTCTTAGTAATAGTATCCATTATAGTGTCGTGGATATGATTCCTGCAGTCCCGCCGTATAGCATTTTTAACTTTTTTGTTAAATTCTGAAATACCGCTTGAGTGATTAGTGAGTAGAGTGCGTCTTCGATCGATCAGGTTTTGGGTGGTCACTGATAATATATGTGATTTCTTGTTGACTTTTGGTTTGCTAAACTCAATTGCAGCCGTTTTAAGTGCATTTGATAGATGATCATTAATGTTTTCAATGTCTTCCTCTATACTTTTCTCTCTAAGCAGATCTTGCACACGCTGTTGAAATTGGTCGGTATTGGCGGATATAGCATTTAAATTATATTTTACATGTCTTCTTTGTATGAGTTTCGAGCGTTCAACCTTTGTATTCAACCGGATTTTAGCTCTAACTATCCTGTGGTCACTACCCATGTTGATGCAGTTTAAAGTACTGACGTCAGTTATTACGTATTTCTTGTTTGTTAGAATGTAATCTATTTGATTTTTAGTTATACCATCTGGACTAGCCCAGGTCCACTTCCGGTTATTCTTTTTTTGAAAAAATGTATTCATTGCATATAATTTATGTTTAATTAGAAAGTTTACTAGTAATTGACCTCTACTATTTCTGGTACCCAATCCATGCCTTCCTATATATTCGTCATTTATTGTAGATCCTTCTCCAATCTTTGAATTGAAATCACCCATAACAATAGTATAGTAGCAAGGCGAAGTGTTAAGAGCGTCCTCTAGGTGACCATAGAATTCATCAACAACCAAGTCGGGGCAGGAGCTCGTTGGTGCGTACACCTGCACAACTTTTAGTTTGAGACGCCTATTGACGTTAAAAATAGCGTAAATTACCCTAGATGAAACAGGGGTCACGCTCTTTAGAAGATGTGCAAAGGATTTATTAATTAAAATTCCAACACCACCCTGTGAGTTCTCATTTCCTTTGTGGTAAAGAAGGTGGCCAGACGGTAGTCTTGTGAGACCTTCACCCTGCCGGCGTGTTTCGCAAAGACCCATAACTGTCCAATTGATTTTGTTCAGGACGCTGTTTTCAAGTTCCACAAGATGTTCATTTTTAAGAAGACTTCTCACATTAAACGTAGCAAAATTTAGAGTGTTTTTATGGCAGCCGGATCCCGTCCAGAGATTTTTAGCACCCCCTGTCCTGTCGGATCCCCGACCGCTGCCGTAGTCAGGCCTAACAGGACCGCTGGGAACTGGGGGCCGTGGTTTGTTGACTTTATTCATATTTATCATGAGGGGTTTTAGCCGTGAAACGCCGTGCTGGCTACTGCAAGTTGGCGAGTCCACGCTTTCAGAGGGTATTTACTCCTCTGGGCTTGTGGTAGCCCTCTCTGCATGTATGCAGAGTGTTCGGGTTATTTGACCGCCGCCCGATACTCGGCGTTGACGGTTTTACGGTTTGCTAGGTCGAATGCGCAAGAACCAACCTTCCTCCTTTCTCACCCGGGCTTAGGACCGGCCACGGCGGAGTTATATAGTTACTTATTATTATTTCGGGCCATATAGTTACTTATTTATTATTAATAGTAAAAAAAATCTGGGTACAAATCTACTTTATTACATATTTTGTACATGTGTTGTATTAAACGGATAACCAAGCTGTTTTCGTAAACTTACAACTGCAATTTGTCCATTTGTGGGAAATGTATAAATGTATCCTATGTAGTGAGCAGGAAGACCGCATTGGTACGCACCTAATGCTATAACCTAAAAATAAAACGATAAGTAAAAGTCTAATTAATCATTCCATTATTGTATAAATTTATAAATTTCAATTGTAACCTGTAAGTATGTGTTGCTAGGTCGTCTTTCAGGAGGTAAGTTTTCTGGAGAAACCACGGGAGGGTTGTTTATTAGCTGGTATGTGCGAGCGGTTACTTCATGTCCCTCGGGTGTAAGAACTTTCACATACTTTGGATAATATAGTCCTCGATGCACACCTTCTTGGCTAGTTTATAATATATGAAATAAATAATTCAGCTTCCTTTATTAAAATGTTACTAAAACGTGATTAACTAGCTATGCAACTTTCGATATGTACCAAGTAGGTACCAACCAATTTTAATTAAAAGGCTTAATATCTGAGCTAGCTAGGTAGGTACTTGATGTCCAATGTTTACTATGAACTAAGTTTTTAAAGTCTTTATATAACTCGTTATTGAATAAGCATGTAAAGAAAAGTTACCCATCTAGAGCTGCGATCTCGCTGATATCAATTGCCCAAATAGCTCCCCACACGTCACTTCGAAAATGTTCAGCGATGGTGGCAACTGCTCCACGCCAATTAGCCAAATATTTATCGAAATCTAATCTGTAATGCTACAAAAAACGGCTAACGGCTTCATGAAATTTTAGTCTTGTCTTGTCTTAGAAGTACATAATTCCGTTTTTTTTTAATCACCGCCTAATTTAACTTACTGGCACTGGGGTATGTTGACATATTCAAGAATAAATGATTTGAAGTTTGAACTTTATCTCATGACTGTTATAGATCTACTTAAGAGAAAGAAATATACTAAATTGCACTTACTGGTAATTTTGCTGGCGTTATAAATACAGCAGACGGGGAATTTATCCGCATTCTTCTATCCAAGAGGTTACTGCCGTATGCGAAATAAAGAAACTTTCTTTCATGCTGAGAAAAATTGCATGTGCTCAGTAGAACATTATAAAGTATCAAAAATAATAGTATAAGTTGCATTGTCGCGTTACATGTGTAAAGATTAAAATTGAAATGGTGTAACTAGCATGAACAATGTTGTAGCTGCGTATAAATCATATTTTGATAACAATCGTAATCTAACAATGGCATCGTTGAGACTATTGAAATTATATTTCATCTGATTAAAACTAAATATTAGAGATCTGTACTGGAAGGGTAAAAATGCTATAGGTACCTACCTACCTTATTTGCATAATATACAGTTTATATGTAGCACATGGCTGATGGCACTTATTCACATCTGTTTGAAGTTGAAAAGTAGAGGAAGTTTATACTTATGTAAATATCTTATGTACGAGGCTTGCTGCTATTGCTTCACGTATACCAGATTTCGGTCGCCACCAGAGCGATGCATAAATTTCAATATTTGACAAACACATCAACATTATCAGCAACAAATTTGAAGCTATTGCAGATCCTTTAGCAACCGTATGTAATTAAATTTTCACTTACACGATTTGCTTAGTTTTTCAAAGACAAAGGATGTGAAAAACGTACAATATTATTATTAGCTAAAGAGTTTGTTTGTATGTTGCGCGCTGATCTCAGAAACCAAAGGTCCGATTTGAAAAATTATTTCACTTTTAGGTACATATGTAGTCCACACAGGTAGTCCATTTATCGTGGATAGCTATATAATTATAAATCATCACGCTTAGATCAATAGTAGCATGCAGGTAAAGCGATAATATGCGAAACCTTCACAAAAACTCTGAGCAAAATTACATTGTGCTGTGACAGCATACTTAATATTTTGTATATCAAGACGCTGCGCCGCATGCACGCGACAACAAGCACACTTGTTTGTCCCCGATACTAACGTGATTACGTCCAATCAGCAGTGTCGTCGCCCTAATTGGGCGCACCCGTTGCGAGGGCGGGCTTTTTTAACAGTTTATACAAACACGCTTTACGCCAAGCTTCAGCGCTGCCTTGAAACCCTTCGCAGACTGCCCTATTTGCTTTCGATAAGCCTTCATTGTATATTCATCGCTTTTGTCTAGCTGATGATTTGCTATGTGTATGTTGGTTTTTTGTGTGTTATTGTAATCATATGCATCGTTACGGTGAGTATAAATGAAATTAAAAATATGACGTTTTAAGAGATGAAAATAAAAGCAATAATTTATATGAGCTTTCCGAGACTAGGGAACGTTTTTTTTTTCTAAGTTCGCTTCAAACACTTTATATTGAATGAACGATTGAAGATTTATTCAAAGCCATTAGCCAATACAAACATTTATTTATCATCGGAATAACAAAAACTGAATCTGAAAGTTTCAGCTTTTCTTTTATTTCTAGGAATAACTGTAAAAGATTAATTATGAAAATTGTCAGAAAAACGGAAAGTTGATCTGAAATTTGTAGTGCATTTATACAAGGGCGTCGCCAGCCGATGGCGCAGGGGGGGGCAAGTTGACTTTACCTACTACAATTCATACACTTTTCTCATTCTGTATGAATGAGAAAAGTAGGTATGAATTGTAGGTAAAATCGACAGCCCATGAAGTTTTCCACTTGTACTACGAGCCTTACATCTACAGCGATTGTAATAACTATATAATACAGGGTGTCCCAAGAAGTATATACATACAGGGTGTCCCAAGAAGTATGGATATACTGAAGCCAGGTAGAGGACCTAGAGGGCTATCCGAATCACCCCCATGTATGTTATGCGATTTTTCGTAGTTTCGGAGTTATGACTTTTTCAATTTTCACCTATCGCCGAGTACGATATGATTTTTACTCATGGTGACGTCAATTATTGCGGTAGATGCTTGATTTTTTTTGTGAGCCGAGCCCGTAAAAAAATAAAATCACATAAAATAAGTTTTCCGTTTGGTTTTTAAAAACTTGCTCTATCCTGTATATATATTCTGTGACAGTACAGAGTCCAATGTGTAAAGCTACACGAGCACGAGCTCTTGACTATGCAATAAAAAACTTGTAATTATAAGTTATAATAACATTTATTAGAAAAATAGAATAAAAAAAAGGAGTTTGAATTTGAATAAATGTACAGCGTACAGCGTATTTTTTTTTAAATTACCAGATTTTAATATTATAGGGGTCGTTGTTTGTATTAGGTTAATTAAAACATAATTTTCGGGGATTCATTGTAAACTTCTCGACCACTTTATTATTAAAATCTTGTAAGTTTCCATGTATAAGTTTTCGATGCACATTCATCATGGCCAAACCATTGAGGCGATTTTCACTAATAGTGCTTCTTAGCCAGGTTTTTAGTCTCCTGAGGCTGCTAAACGATCGCTCTACCGTACACGTCGTGCATGGAAGAGCGATCAAAATTTTTAACTTTTTTAGAATCTCTAGGGGGGGGGGGGGGGCAGCTGCCCCTCCCTGCCCCCCCTTGGCGACGCCCTTGCATTCATATGATATATTATGCACTGTGTAGTAGGTATTCTATTTTATCTAATACTGGCGGTCCGCCCCGGCTTCGCCCGTGGTACATAATATTTACGTTTTCTCTACATAAAAACCATCCTCGTACTTCAAGGAATATAATAAAAAAAGAACTATCTAAATCGGTTCAGCCGTTCTCGAGTTATGCGCTTACCAACACATTTTGCGATTCATTTTTATATACAGGGTGTCCCAAAACTCAACGTCAAGCCAAAACAGGGCGATAGGATTGATTGTAACCATCATGAGAAAAATCTGAAAAAAAATCTATTCCATGCAGTTTGAAAAATATGGGCATTTAAGAAAAACCTAAAAATTTGGTCAACCTGTAACTATTTTTCGGTTATTTTGGTTAATTTTTATTATTTTTGTTCATTTAAACTTTGGAACCGTAACCCTAAATAACATTTCTAGAACCACAGTCAAAAATAATGACACAATTGCCCCAAGTTTCCTTGAATTGAAGACTATTTGTTAAACTATGAATTTAAAATTTTCAAAATTTGTCGACTTTGACGGCCCCTCCTTTAAAAAAAATGTACTAGAGTATCTTGGCAAGTGCCATTAAAAGTTGGCGCATTTAATCAGGATTGTAAAATAGTACAATACTTGTTAGTTTCATACTAAAAAAAATGAATGAAAAAATAAAAACCTCAAGTAACCCGATTTTTGCTAACCCATTTTATTTAGTTAAAATGTTTTTCATTCGCACAAACTCTTTGTAGGTTCTTAGTTTTACGGCAAAATGATGAGAGAGATGGATAGTGGACATGTTTGCCATGAGTGAGCGAGACAGATAGTGACGCCGTTTCGTTCCGATCGTGTTTAGTGCAAGTAAGAGATTTCCTTGACCAGGAATATCCGGGAAGGTGGATTGGACGTTCAGGCACTATCTCGTGGCCAGCCCGTTCCCCAGATTTAAATCCCCTGGATTTTTTTATTGGGGCGTTCTCCAAGAAAAAGTTTATTCAAAGCCCATTGAGCGAGTAGCCGAGCTGCGTGAACGAATTTCTCAAGCTGCTGAGGACACCAACTCTCGAGGATATGCCCGGCTAATAAGTAAATCTTTTTTAAGAAGATGTAGGGCGTGTATTGAGGCTGATGGTAAACAATTTGAACATTTATTGTAATAAAAAATGTTATTTCCCTATCTGACTTTTATTTCAATAAACCTAAAGTAAACTAGGTCAAGATTTTTAATTATTTTTTTAATTTTACTTACTTTTGTTGACTTTGGTAAAAGTGGCGTCACTATCTGTCTCGCTCACTCATGGCAAACATGTCCACTATCCATCTCTCTTATCATTTTGCCGTAAAACTAAGAACCTACCAAGAGTTTGTGCGAATAAAAAACATTTTAACTGAATAAAATGGGTTAGCAAAAATCGGGTTACTTGAGGTTTTTATTTTTTCATTCATTTTTTTTAGTATGAAACTAACAAGTATTGTACTTTTTTACAATCCTGATTAAATGCGCCAACTTTTAATGGCACTTGCCAAGATACTCTAGTACATTTTTTTTAAAGGAGGGGCCGTCAAAGTCGACAAATTTTGAAAATTTTAAATTCATAGTTTAACAAATAGTCTTCAATTCAAGGAAACTTGGGGCAATTGTGTCATTATTTTTGACTGTGGTTCTAGAAATGTTATTTAGGGTTACGGTTCCAAAGTTTAAATGAACAAAAATAATAAAAATTAACCAAAATAACCGAAAAATAGTTACAGGTTGACCAAATTTTTAGGTTTTTCTTAAATGCCCATATTTTTCAAACTGCATGGAATAGATTTTTTTTCAGATTTTTCTCATGATGGTTACAATCAATCCTATCGCCCTGTTTTGGCTTGACGTTGAGTTTTGGGACACCCTGTATAAGAAAGATTATGCACTGTGTATCTAGTAGGTATTCTATTTTAGCTTGTAATTTTTTTTATTCTAACGGTTAATTTTTGAAATTTAATTTCTATAATTACTGTGGAGGATTTTTTATTTTTATTTAGGTATTAAATTAGTATGAGAATGATAGTCCAAGTTCGCAGTGGACGACCATTAACAACATTTAAACGCAGGGTGTGCATGACTGCGGGTAACCGCCATCAATCAACGTTGGAAATGTAATAATAATTTCTCTGCACAAAATATTTTATTCAGAAACAGGGAAGCGATCCTTGTAAATTGTTGATTTCTGTTTTTATTATGCGAATATCGGATAAAGTTGACTGTTGAGAAATCATAATGTGAACATATTTTACTTAATTTTAAAAAGAAGGATACCTACTTAATAAATACTTACTTACGAAATAAATTGGCGAAATAAAAAAGTGACTTTTTTTATTGGTTACGTTAATATTTTATTAAGAACGCAACTATGAACAAAGATTGTATTATAAAATTACACTTATAAGTATAGGGAAATATCGATAATAATAGAATTATATTTACAAGATATATCTACCATTTAAATAATAATTGTACTGCTAGTACATAGTAATAAGCTATAATAATAATTATCATTAATAATACTAAGAGATGTTAGACAAACGAGATCTATTTCCCAACTCAGCATTCGAACACTTATCACAGTTTTATTCATTTACAAGTATTTTAATTTATTTGGTCAATCGTCCATTGGTATCTACAAAGAATTAGAAATTTTACTCGTTCTCAAAAAGAAGTTACAAGTCAAGATACACAAATTGCATTTACGAGAATTATACTGTCATCTTCTAGAATATTCCTTTATCTTTTGCAATCGTCCTCAGCTCTATACAAAAGACAATATTGAGATACGATTGTACCATTGAACTGATCCAAATTCCTTAGGATGTGGGCTATGTGTCAGCGGGTACGTTGGTAGGTGTAGTCGGTGTAGGGGAAGGTCCACGCGCTGCAGCAAGTGCGGCGGCGTGTCTCCGGGCCTTCAGCCTGAGGTCGGCGATGGAAGAGGATCTACATCGTGCGGCTAAAGCTGCGAGTCCCGCGTAAGGAGGGCATAGTGCTGCAGCCGCTGCTGCCGCTGCACTCGCGTACTGTGATTGAATGAGACATACATTTAATTGAAGATACCATTGTGCCTCTTTAAAATCTTATATGCTAGAACTAAATATGTAAATCGAAATCAAATAAAATCGAAAATATGAAATTTAAGAAACGAATTTAAGGACGTAGAAAGTAAACAAAAAAATTGCGATGCGCGAGTCGTCTGGACTGTTTTTCCTACAAGGCTCTAGCCGGGTCTACCATAAGTTACTAGTAACCATAGTAACCAAAATTAGCATACCTGGTGTGCCGCAGCAGACAGCAGGGCGGAGTCAAACGGTGCGAACGCCGTGGGTGTCGGGTGCGGTGCGAGCGGCGGCATGGGCGGCGGCGGTCGCTGCCCGCTCGCTGCCGTGCCCAGCCGTGGGACTGACACGTATGGGGCCACGCGACAGGGCTCTAGCGGGGTACCACCACCGCTTACTAGCAATCCTGTTGAAAAATATCGGATTATGCGATATCTTGCTCGGGTTTAAAAATATTCTGATAGGTTGGATAATGAATATTATGATAAACGACAAAGTCAAATGAAGGCAATAATGACACCTAATAATAATATACAATTTGATTTTTTTGAACTGTTATTTGTTAATCATTGCTAATGCAAACCTAATTACCTATCCACCTAACTCGAACTCAAACTCTACCTAACCTACTTACCTACACGTTATAACATTAAATCAAACTAAGTAAATCTTACAATACCAGAACAAGATTATAATATGAAACAATCCAACTACTTCAATGCAGAGTGACCATTATAAAAGTTAGGAAAAAAAATGAAATAAATAATGGGATCATTAAATCAGTTGGATAAGTTATTCTCGACACGTAACCATTTTTTCCATCTCCAATCCAATTGTAACTGAACTAACTTTAAAACGGTACAATGATGACGAGATTACACTGATCCCCATCGATTGACAGAGACAAATGACGCTACAGCGAGCCGCGATTCCAGATCGTTCCCGAACTCCACTTAATTAAATTGATATTTAAGTAAAGCATAATTTGCTCGTAAATTAAGTGAGATTCGTTGTTTATAGCCCTCCCGGCGGGTGAAGAGGCAATTAATAAATTAACGCGGATCTACTCGACTTAAGGTGTTCGGATCGTGTCTAAAGGATTCATTTATTTAATTACTCTAACGTATTTTACCAATTAAATGTTTCTGTATCATAATATTATAATTATATAGCAGTCCAAGCTGGACTGTGTTATTTTAAAAGCAAATTTTATAAAGATTGATATAAATTTTATAAAGACTCTTGATTGCTCTATCTTTATTCATGAAATGGGTTGACTTTAGAAACGTGCGGCACGAATTTCGGCGCGATTTTAATTTTTATCGATCGGTAATGATGCCCCGAAACATACATTAGCGGCTTTTCGTGCGGAAACGTGTAATTACAGAGAAATCTTTTTTTTAATTTTTGAGATTATATTCAAAATTGTTTGAGTTACATTGACAAAACTACAAGAATTGTGTTTGAAAGAGATAACAAATGTCTTAATGTACATATTAAAAACCATAGTTCATTCAAAAGCATGTTGCTGAGGGGACAACAATTCATACGGATTATTGGCGAGCATATGATTGTTTGGGGCAATATGGGTATGTTCATAAAAAAGGTAATCACTCAGACCCAGACAACCCATTTATTGCCTCTGACCCATTTGAGTCCCAGTGGCATGTTGTAAAAAGATTTTTTAAAAAAGATAACTATAACCAGTAACCACCCAGCAAACTTCGGTGATAATATAGAGTATGTGGAGACGATGGGTGGAAAAAAATAAAATGGATCCATTCATTGCCATTGTAAATTGTATCAAACATGTATACAAGATTTGAATAAATAATTATTTAAAAAAAATGTTTTTATTGTATGTATATTGCACACAAATTGTTAATCACAGAAACGAATCTGTCCACCCCGATTCCACGTGGTACTTGTCTGTCATACACTAGAGTGTATTAAAAAAGTCGGAGGCGCGGAGGAGCGTGGCGCCCGCGTGTGCTGAGGAGCAGGCAGAGTCAAGCGAGCCAGAGTGGCTGAGGCTGGTCGCCAAAGGCGACCAAAAAGCCGAAGCTACGAAGGCGAGTGAAGACTCCTGCCTGCAACGAGGTACACGGGGGCAAGCGCCACGTTCTGCAGCGCCGGAGCAGTCAAGAAAGCCCATAATCTTCGTTATATTTCTAACTTGTACATCACTACATAGTATAAAACAAAGTCACTTTCTCTATCCTTATGTCCCTTTGTATGCTTAAATATTTCAAACTACGCAACGGATTTTGATGCGGTTTTTTTTAATAGATAGAGTGATTCAAGAGGAAGGTTTTAGTATATAATTTATTAGGTTTAAGTCAAAGCGAACGAAGCCGCGGGCGGTAAGCTAGTATAAATATAATCTCAAAAAAATAAAAAAAAAATAGAAGGGGGGGTTTCCTCACCCCCCCACTTTATAGGGGGTCTCCCCTTAGCTCCCCCCTCCCTTTCCCTCCCCTCCCCCCCCTTAATTCGTGCCGCAAATTTCTAAAGAAATACCCATGAAATTATAAAGTTGTACAATATACTTCAATGAGTGTGTTATTATTGTTTAAATTAAGTTCATATGAATTCATACCAATAATCTCTTCTTATTCATTATGTAATTTAATTTGTATTTATTCATTTGCCTTCATGGCTACGGCTACGGTCTACGAAAGTCGTAGCTCGTAGCGGTCTTATTTATGCTTACAGCTGTAACTTGACGCTATTTTCTATAAAGTAATATTTAAATGGAATATTCACTTTTTATAACATTCTACGAATAACAAATTTCGACGCAATACAATAACAATTATTGTAGACATGTGTATTTTTTAAACTCTATCTTTTTCTTTCGACTTTCTCAATTTCCAGCATGATTTTAGAGCATCTGTTTTGAACTAACGTGATTGAAAAATCATGCGCAAATATAACATGTGTTTACAAAAGCATATAAATAATGTGAATACTGAATACTGAATACGCATGCACTGGGCGGGATTCACGCGCTCCGTAAATCAGCGCGGCTCCGGTCGCCCGTCGACATTATCAAAATGGATGCTCCCTGCGCGTATGAGTTATTTCCATATTTGACACCGAATTACTTTCGAGAACTGCGAACATAAATACGAGCGGGTGTTCGCCACTCGCCCTTCGCCCCTGCGGCCGCCGTGCATTTATTTGATTAACTCTGAGTTGTTTAATTTAATCGAATTATAAGGTAAGCCGTTGCGGGGGTGCTGCTATTTTAAAGCATTTCGAACATCTTTACAGCGGTTTCTACGCAATAAAACATCGCCACCCTCACGACGCGCGAATAACTTAAAAATTTTATGAACAGGGGAACAATTAGGCTCCGTTTCCTTTTATTTTTTTTTAATCCACGGCCAGTGTTATTGTTCATGCGATGGAGATTTCGCGGGTCGAGATTTATACGGAGTTAAAAATGAATACTTAATTTTATGAAGATTTACTGCTTTTGATGTTTTCTTTATTTTAGTATTGTTTGTATTACTCTAAGCTACCGATAGATATAAGATACTTATACAATATGGTAGGTACCTAAAATGATTTAACAGAAAATTAAATTCGTAAAATCCTAAAGCGTTTTAGTAATTGCACTTTATTATTATTTATAAGACATTATGTTCGCTTTAAAAAGCAATTCTACGATACAAACTATGAAAACAAAGAACCTCTATTCGTTCCACATCTTTATGAATCGATTGCAATGATAACGCCACAAGCGTTACAAACATCACAATCAATAACATCATTTGTAACGATTCCTCAAAGGGGCAAATCGTAACAAATAACCGTTTCATTTCACTTTACATGATTGTTCTCGTGTTAGAGAGGGACGGCGGGGTGCGGGGTGCACATAAGTTAATAAGACATTTAGCAAGGGACGGCGGGATTGCGTCCGAATGGCTCCCGTGGGGAATCATTTTATTCGATTCCAGCGAGAAGCTTTTTTCCGCTTTTATGCTCCGTTTAGCGGTTATTCAATGCTTTCACAATCACGGTGTAGTGTCGGATCTCGGATGCTGTGTGTGTCAACTTGGCTTTGGGTTACGTTATTATTAACGTTGACGCGGTGTACCACGAACCCGTGTAACAAAAGATAATTTGATAATAGATATAACAATCATAACATGTATCGTAGACATGATTCAGGGCGAGTGGTACATATGAATGGTAGTTGTATGTTCATATTGTAATAATTTATTTCTAAGATATTTTTCCACAGATATTTCAAGGATATTTCTAAAATTTCTGAATATTGTCAATTAAAAATTATAGAATACTTAATTTATTTTGTGATTTATAATACCTATTTTGTAGGAAGCTGGTAGGTACGTGTGACACGTACCTACCTACCAGCTTCCTACATAAGAACAAATTTATTACGAGTCACTTTATTTTAAGTTTCTATACCTATATTCTAACAAAAACATTATAACTTTGAAAAATCTATAATTGATACTTAGTTAATCAATTTATTAAAAAAAAAACGGAAAACGCGAAAATTTTATTTCTCTGCACGAATGAAATAAAACTAGGTATGTCTATGACGAACTCCTAAGAGAATTTGTAAGCCTATCAATCGGTAAGTGCGCTGAGCAATTTTCCAAAATATACTAACGTAGAGGTTTTTTGCCGTTTCGCGCGCTTCCCGCCCGGCCCGCCATTTTAATTATTCATCCTCGTGAGTTATGGTCAAATTAAAAAACTGTTAGAGTCGTACCGGCGGCGCCGGCGGGAGTTGTAATCGAATTATGTAGACTGATGGAGAATACGTAATACGGTCATCTCTATTGCTTTACGTAAATCTAGGGCTCAATTACCCAACATGATTCATGAAAACAACTAGGTCCCTATGCTTTATGCGATCTGTGAAAAGTGCAAGAACGGAACGGGAAAAAGTTATTATTGTTATGTAAGCAAAAGTGAATAGTGTACACTTCTTTTTAAATATTTTTTAAAAGCTAGGTACGATATTACAAAGAGCAGAGTTATGTAAAATCTTCCCTCGTCGTCTACACCATGATAAAGCTCAAATGTGTATCTTTGAATACATAAGTAAGTTTCCTCGTGAATGGATATTATGGCGAAGATTTATCAGGGGAAGTTTGTGTGCTATGATTGCACATTCATTTACACTTCTAGTGATAATATCACTGCAATAAATACAATAAGAGCTATTTAAAAAGTTGTATTTAAAAATTAAAATATAAAGCTAGAATATATTTGAGGTGAGGTGAAGTTACAAAGTTTAATAAGAAAGCTTTATCAATCGGTATTTCAAGAATAAAATATGTTAACCATGATTTAAGCTTTATAATTTCTTTGGATTTGCGTTATATTCGTTCCGTAGTCGAGTAAAAAAAACATCCATAGAACCATTTAAATAAGAATTTATCCAAACATTTGCATTTATGATACCACAAAAAAGCGAATATTGCTATATATGTATCCTAGGTAATATTATGCTGTACCAACCTTTATGCATTTGGCTTTCATGCTTGCGGCATTTCGCTCGTCGGTTTTGAAACCACACCTGAAACAAAGCTTCATTATCATATCAAATAACGTGCATTGCATTCAACGTTATATTTTGTGTTGAATATTTTATTATATGTATTATCAAGTTTGCAGCATGTGAATATGCCACAAACACAGAATCTTTTCAAATCGAGCTATATTGATTAAAAAAGCACAATTTACAAAGCTTTTTAAATATACCTATTTACATATTTTATAAACCATACATACGGTCTATTTATTTTGATACGATGATTGAAATATAGCTTAAGAAACCCATAACCGGTTTTACATATTCTCAATATGTTCTGTTTAGCTTCTGTATCAGTTAACATAAAAAAAAATATGTCCCGAAGTGCAATCAAGGACATTCATCAGCAATTGGTGAAAATGGCCCTCAGTAACGATGGCTACGTTACAGCACAGGATAGATACAGATAATACAGCCAATGTCATTAATTAGTAAACTGAGATTGGAGCGCTACTGGCAGACAAACAGACAAACAGGCTAACCGCATTAGTGTGGAGGGCACGCGCCGCGCTGATTGCAACTTGTGAGGGGACATCCATACATTATGATGAGAGACGACTTTGGATACTGTGATATTGAATACTAGATACATACATACCAAAATACTAATCATAGATACTTTGACTGGATGCATTGATTGCTGTTGCATTGATGTTAAAACGTACTATAACTTAGTTTTTACATAAAACTGTAGCTCTAAACTCTAAAGTAATATTGATTTCAAAGGAACGATCTAATTCAACTCAATATGAAATATTTATTAATTTCAATCTCCATTTACCTATTTGCAATTGCATGACATTAAATTCCTGTGAGAAAGCTGTGTTCTTTACTGTGTTCTTTACATACTAAAATGGCTTTTTGTTTTAAATCTAATATTTTATGATGGAAATAATTCTAATGCGATATAATTATTATATTAATTGATAAGATAAATAAACACGCGCTAACTAGGGTCAAATTCATTAGCATTGATTGCACAACAGCTAAATATACAAACATATTGAACTCTAGTAGGTATCTTCTGCATGTGCAATGTGGATTAATGATACTTTGCAAGCTTTTTTGGTCATACTTATTATTGTTGATTTATACAATATGTTGATATAAATACCTAAATGAATTATATAGTTAAGATTTAGTTAATTTTATTTTAGAAATCTAATAAAAGAAAGTTATTTATATCTGTATTTGCAAATAGAGAAGGCATTATAAAATTACAAAATAAATAAATATATAAATAAAACAACAAAATTATAATGTCAATACATAAATTGTCCTGTAATTGTTTAATAAATGAAAACTGTATTATAATCAATAAGGATATGGGATTCAATACACTAAAAAATGTCGATAGTCCGTGGGTTCAGCTAGTAATTGATAAGCGAAGGACGAATAAACGTTAAACATAAATGTACTAACAAAATCTAATTGAATAATAGTCATTAAAAGAATGAACCAAAAAGTCAATCCCCATACTTATCAATTACTGGAACGTGTGACTTGACACTAGTGAAGACGTAGTAGTAAGGGTCAAGGCTTTTATCTATAATGTCCCCTACTAACATCACTTAACGCCGATCGAGCACTAATCGCGATATATTGCCTATAGAGTAGCACTTGTTGGACGGTAGCAGCTAATTACGTGCATTAGTAATGAGAACGAGGAGTGAGGGACTCGTGTTAATGAATATCGTATGTAGTTAGGCGGTGCGTATACGTTTATGCTGAATGTTATTGTTATGAATGTGTTTAATTAAAGTAGAATTTGCATTAGAGAAGAAAATATTAATAATTAAATTATATATTTTATATTTTAAGACACATAAACACTATTAACGAAGTTTTGTAAACTCATCACACGGTAACTGAGTGATTAGGATATAATATTTTTGGTTTCGCAAAAATCTAATGGCTGTAGCGTCCAGCAATCCGCGATCCGCGCGCTACATAGCGTACGTAGCTCGTAGGCACAGACCACAAGCTCGTAGGCGTATAAAATTTCAGAAACTATATAAGTAGATCGTAAAATATAACGGATATATGTAAAACATTTTTCAATTCACGAGTAAATGAAATAAAACTAAGACCATTCAAATTATGTATTTTAAATTTTGGATAATATAAAATTGTATAACTTTTTGCACACCTTTTGGAAGAAAAATGTGTGCGTGTACTAGTGTACACACGTAAGAAGTGAAACTTCTTTATGACCTTATTTTTCAAAAAATAATTTACTATATGCAACTTTACAGAAATACGTCGAATCACGCGTGGTAGGGATAAGAAAAAGATGGCGCGTAACGGAAAAATGTCACGCGTAACGAAAAAATGTTACACTAAATGTTTCACTTCAAAAAGACTACCGTTTTTAAAAGTATTAATCAAATTTCAACTAACCTGAACTCGAGCTTCGCTAAGCCCAAGCCTCTGACTAAGTTCTTCTCTCATAAAAGCATCAGGATAGTGCGTCTCATCGAACAGTCTCTCCAGTTCTCCCAGCTGTTCCAGTGTGAAGTTTGTGCGGGAACGTCGCTGCTTACCACCGCCACCGCCAACACAGTTTGATTTTTCCGTAATATCTGCTTGCAAAAATGAGATGTTGTCAAATGGAATCGTTCATTGGTTCAAAGGAATATTTGATGTTATCTCAATCGATAACGAATAGTATTTTAGTAATATAGTAATAGGCAAAATTAGTTAAACCACGTAAACATAATATTTGCAGTAACATTAGTTAATAAAACCTATGTGTCCGATTGTTAAAGTAGAATACTGAGTTGATACTGAGTAAATGATGGCGGGTGGATGCTGGTTCGCAATACGGTTCAATTCGATTTTGTCAAGCTCTTTCTTACTGTATGAAATAATATTATCAATTGTATGCGTGCTATCACACTCTAGGTATACCAAAGCGTGCAACTGAACTAAGTGTTCTTTAAATGGTATTCGCTTAAAATTAATGTGATCATCTTAATCCTAATCGAATGGATAGTTGCGAAGAAAATCAAAGCGCTAATCGGGTCCACGGGGCCGTCGGAATATCCCCAGACGAACGGGCGATACGTTTAACGGTGTCGTTTGAAGCAATTTAGCAAATTGGGAAGCTCTCCTTTTTATACGGCAATTATGTAAATGGAGGGATTATCCAAGTGTGGGCGGCGCTGCGGGCCACACCCGTTCTCCCCTTTCGTCCCCGGGGCAACTTCTTAAACGTCTAAGACTCGAGAACAGTGATTAATTGTCGAACAAATACTCACATTAAGTCGTCAGTGATTTATTCATCGGGTCTTTAGGGATATCGACTTGCAGTTTTGTCACTGCGCTCTCTTCAAGTCATCGTTTATGGTTTTTGCATTTTTAATCAATTTATTCCTTTGTCGTATTGAATTGGTCAGTGAAATGTATGAGATTTGAATATAATTTACACTGTTTTGCATTTGTTGTTTTATTTACACTTATATTATAGTGCGGAAATAATTTTCTGTTTGTTTGTACTATTATATGTACTACAAGCTAGTTATCCCGGCGGAAATAGGAGGAGCGGCTAGTTTACAAAAAAAAAAAGACGTGTGGCACTCGGGGACTGCCGCGGTAAAGCTATTGCATAGCATGCCTTCAAGCCACAGCTCCGAGCCCGTCGGAGTGGGGAGCGTGAGGTTTTTTCGTTACGGAATTTCTCGATTCGGTCCCCGCGCTCAAGGCCCGCGATAGAAGCTATGCAATAGCTTAAAACTTAAAAGAAGTAGAACTTGTAAATGCAACAACTGGCGATGGTCAAATGGTAGGTATAATGCTAGGCGTCCATTACAGGCGGATCGGGCCGGGCCGCATCGCAACGGGCCGTCTCTAATGGACGCGCTGTTTGCTCCTGCGTCCACCTGTACGGGGCGCGGCGGATCGCCTAGGCGGATTTTATCTAACAGACGCTCGCCGCTCACATCCGCCTGCCTGCGTCCACTAGACGGGTCGGGGCGGGCCGGGCCGCAGCGCACCGCCGGCAGAAATCCGCCTGCGAAGCGATATCCGCCAATGCGTTGCGGCCCGCCCCGGCCCGATCCGTCGCTAATGGACGATGTTTCATACAAAACATAGGCCGGCGTATTTTTGCGTTGCGATGCGGCCCGGCCCGATCCGCCTAGTGGACGCCAGCCATAAGTACTTAGTTATGAATATGCAGGTGGATAGTAAAACTAATGGTGACATAGGTAATATGAGAACACCATTCATCATCACTCATTAAGTTAAATTGATGATCTAACGCATTTTTAGGGTTCCATATGAAAAGGGTAAAAACGGGTTGCCTGTATGTCTGTCTCTGCGCGTTTTTCTGTCACCAAGCTGTATCTCATGAACCGTGATTGTTTACATTTCAAAATTATAGAGGATATGTATTTCTACTGCCACTATAATAACAAATTATAAAACAATTATAATTTGTACATTATAAAACAAAATAAAAAAAAAACAATATTTAAGGGGTCTTCCATTCAACAAACGTGATTTTTTGCTCCATATTGATAACGAAAACATTCTTGAAAATGCTTGAAATATTTACAGAATCTTTAGTAATATGTTCACTTTGAAAATAAATAATTAAATCTTATATATAAAATTCTCGTGTCACAATGTTAGTCTGCATACTCCTCCGAAACGGGTGGACCGATTCTCATGAAATTTTCTGTGCATATCGGGTAAGTCTGAGAATCGGCCAACATCTATTTTTCATATGTACCACGGGCGAAGCCGGGGCGGACCGCTAGTTAAAATATAACAACGGAATACGTACGGAATCCCTTATGTCGTAAGTCCGACTCGCACGCAAATAGGTACCTAACTGGCTTTTTTATTCTATTTGTAATTGAATTCGAAATTATATTACTCAGTAGAAAAAACGAATCGGAATGATCTACAAATAAGAATTGTACTGAAAACTACCATTAAAAGTATTTTATCAACCTCTGAAATTAAAATCAGATGATGTCATCATGCGAGTTTAAAATATAGAGACAACCACAGACATGTATGAGACAACTTTTTCATGCATTTAAAATACCCTCCAAAACTTACGGGTACGCGCAGACAGAGAGCGTTCTGCGTTCCGCGTTCTGCATTCTGCGTTCCGCGTTCTTTGTAATGTGAAGGATCTATAGCGCCGGCGCACACAGAACACAGTTAGACCGCGGCGGTCATTCGGAACGCTTGCGTTCTCGCGTTCTCTGTACAGAATTACAAAGAACTCGCGTTCTCGCTATGGCTGGTCCGTCTTCTCCAATTGGTATCTTGTTTTTCTATTTCAGATTTTACATAGTCATGTAACTCATTGAAGCTATTTATATAAAATTGTTTTAATTGTAAATTGTTTATTGACATTCGAAAATAAATATAAAATCTCTTTTCATCTTGAAGCAGCTCAGGGATAAGAATACTAAATTCTCCCATATCATCTCGTTTCGTGTTGATAGGGTGTACCCAACATTTTCTACTTTTTTTTGACTCGTCTAGACTCCACAAAAGCAAGGCTTCATCTTCGGAAGATGAACTTTCGAGAGACATGTTTCACGTGCGGAGAGTCACGAAATAGAACGCAAATGTCTTGAACGGATCCTGTGTGCGCTAGAACGCAGAACGCAGAACTGACGAACGCAGAACGCAGAACGCGGAACGCAGAACGCTGTATGTCTGCGCGTAGCCTACATCTTATTTTGAATACCTACCTAAAGCCTACCTACTATCCTTTCTGAAAGTATTTTTCATGTTTATTTTTTTCTTTTCTCTACATTAAGTATATTATATCTATAGTGGAAGCTCAGTGGTTAGTAGCCAGAATTAAAACGAAAAATGGGGTTTCGAGACCGGACGAGTGTGTAAGTAACAAATTGTTTTTCTATTTATCTTCATTATTCAAATCACCACTTCAACTGCTGGTATTGAAGGAAAATATCGTGAACAACAAGCATGTCGCAGAATCAAAAGTTCTACATATTGTACACGTCCGCTGTCCTGCACCTGATCAGCGTGACAGCCGTCTCGCTGGATTATGGTTTTTAATTAGTATGTTTATAAAATGTTGAGACAAATATACCTCGTTTTATTAATGTATGTAGTCATTGCAACGTAAATAAAGTCATAACTCATAATACATATTTTAAAATATTTAATATTGTTCTGGGCTAGGCTAGGCCCATAATAATGTTTAATATCTTTTAATTAGGTGCATAATACATAGCAAATCGACAAATTATTTAGGTAAGTACCTACATACTCCATATTCACCTCTCCATATTTCTATGAATTAAGACATAGACTAAATTCTATATTATGGGATTTTGCCTACCAATATTTATAATAGTCTAAGATCCCACTGCAGGATTACTTCGTTCATAGTTTTTTTTATGAAACCAAAATTTTATGTACTTATATTTATAATAAGGAAAAATATATCGACTAGATTTCCAGTCAAAATTTGGCCGCAAGCATTTTTAATTAATATTCATCTTCTTTAACAGCCAGCAACCCTCATTTGCGGCTGGATTTAATTAGGCAACCATATAGGACAATTATAAGAAAAAAAATAGCTTTAATTTCATATATGGTTCATAAATGTGCGTTATGAACGTGTAACATATAAATGGATTGAAATCATACCCGTTTGCACCTGCAGGCTGCGAAGGGGTTGCGGCCAGATGAAAAACGGCAACCGTGGTTTTTTAGAATCTTTATGTAATTTGCCGTGATGTAGACTATAAATAAAAAGTGAACGGATTTTTTTTTCCAAAAAATTCGAAGTGAAAAAATTTAATTAAACATGCTTGCGGCCAAATTTTGACTGGCAACCTAGTCAATATATACATATATTCTCGTAATTATAAATATAGGTACATGAAATTTTGGTTTCATCAAAAAAACTATGTACCTACGAAGTAATCCTGCGGTGGGATCTAGGACTTTAAACTATAATTACAGATTGTGACACCTGTAACCATGGTTTACAAAATAGGGCTATTTTTTCTGCAGCCACCAATTTCACAACTCATCATAATTATTTGATCATGATCGCATCGTAGGTATTCCCTGAAGGGATACAAAATTGTAAACTAACTGTAGATAAGTAATACCTTCGCGTTGTAACGTAGGATAATCTCATGTTATTGAATTGAAGTATCATAATATTGTAGTAGACCCCTTGAATTTTTTTTTAGAATACCCAACAGAAGAAACAATACTGCAATAGGTACCAGAATGGCCCAGTGTTAACAAACAGTTCTAGCAATCGATTACGATGATAATGACTAATATCATTACTATTGCACGCCTCATAAGCGAAGCGTTGAGGTGGGTACTACTGTCACTTCGCGCAAAACATCTGATTTTTCAAACTTAAAATGTCTTTATGTATCATACATTGCACTTGTAAGATAATACATACACACACATATTAAGAAAAAACACTATTTTTAACGTTCATGATATTTTTGATGTCATTTTGTTATTTAAACTAGTTAAAAAACAGTTTAAAAAAGTTCTGTCTTGGACGTCCGTGTGTCTGTATGTGCGGATCCTTTTTCTTGTTAACACGATAGCGACCGAAATACTTTACTAATCGAGTCTTTTTTTTTCTCTTACGCTTGAGTATGCTCAGGAATAGAACCCTTTCATTTTTCAGGGTCTGATTCGATGTGGTTTAATTGTTTTTAAATAAACAAAAATAATAATTAATAAATATTTATTTAAAAAAATTATGAGGCGTGCACTTTTGGATTTTCCAAATTATTTAATAACTATACTAATACTACTATTATATTAAACTTAATTTGAAACTTTGAATCAAAATTGCTAATTAACGACCTTTTAGTCTTTTATTAGCATCATCTGTATATTTGTATGTAACAGGCTCCTTTAGACTCGATTTGTGCCCACTATACACGAACAGTTTTAATTCAAACTTTGTACACCAAAGATCGGTGACAACAGGTACTAAAATTTCATGAGATTATCTTATTTAACCCATTGAGACCGACCGATCGGGCCGTTTCCCGAACGGCCCGATCGGTCCACGACACAATAGATTTTCTATTGTGTCTGTGATTTCGGGGCCTGAGTTATTAAGTTAAAACACACATAAATCTGTATAAAATGGAGATTAGGTATATCTCCAGGCAATTAAGTTTAAATTATATCTTTGGGCAACACAGACAGCTAGTAAAATCTCATAAAATAAAACATGAATGGCACTTTACTTACCATGTTTATGATCATCATCGTCGTCTTCTCGTTTATAGTGCTGAACAGGCAGAGGTGAGACTAGCCAATTGCGATGTCTTTTAGCCGGCGGCGACTTGTCCTCCAACGCTGTGATATCCACCTCCTCATCGGGGTCTTCAGAATCCACCTCCTGTGGAGGAGCTGGCGCTTCACCGCCTTCCAAAGACTTGCTGACGAAGTCCGCCAGCCGCTCCATAACCATTACTGTAATGCCTAGTGCCTCAGGCACACGTAGTCGCGCGCGGCCATGTCTCGACACGGTCTAAAGATCACACTGCAGCAGAGGCGGGATAACGCCTACATCACCATAATTCCGCTAGTGCACTAAAATATCAACCCTATTATCGAAAGCTTAGCATAGGAAGCTGTTTGATTTCGTAATGAGGGCGGGCGACAAACTCCGCCCTGCGATCGCGCAGGCGCCCTCAGCAGCAGCCGGCACGGAAGGAACACTAATGTAGCCGCCGGCGAATCATACACGCCTACATTATCATCATTACAATGATAATGAATTTTTAAAATGGTCCTTTGTAAGGTGTACTTTGAAAGCTCATAAAGTATGCAAAAAAGTGTCGATTCAAAATAACCGAACGAATTTACCTATTCGTGAAGGTGTGTACAGTGAATAAATAAAATCTCCAATATAATTTGGTAAGTAAAAATTATATTTAATACATACTTCAAAGTACTGCTTTTAGAGTTATTACTTATTAGTAACATAAGCGTTTAGGTCAGTAGTAGGTAATTATTATTTCAGATACCTAAGCTTAATTAAAAATTAAACGTGTTATGGCTAAATATGTATGTGGGTATAAATAAAACTATAGAAGTATCGATATAATTATTTATTTAGCAAATAGCAAAACACTACCTATGTAAATTCCTGTACAAAATAAGCTACAGTCACGATACGAAAGTTTCTTTTCGTTATAACTCAAGTCCAAAATACCTATAAATGCTTCAATATCATCTAAGTATAACCTCTATATGATCGCGGCAGTAACTCCAAATCCCAGTCTGAATTTATCGTTAGGATGGTTTAAAAGTGCAGAAATAGCGCAAGCCAACTGGGCCCGTTTGCCGCCCAAGGACCGCTGTAAAGTCGCTCCGACTAACCCGTCGGAGTCCGCGGACCCTCGCACGGTCCAGTCGTCGGTATGCCATTCGTAAGCCAGGGTAGCTACAGCCCGCCGTATGGAAAAACCTACCTGAAATTTAATTCTTCTTAATTAATTTTAATAAAGATAACTGCAGCATAATCACTAAACAATATTCAACACCTAATTTGACTGGGATTTTTCATATAAACCATTCTTGCGATAAAAAATGCCATGTTATACATATGTATAAGCCATTATATTACAATATGACTCTAATACCTAACGAAATAGAATGGGTACAAACAGTCGCTAGTATAACTTATTATGTTTATTGTTATGAATACGGATTTTCTCTAAAGAAACTGTTTCCGAAGCGGTGGTAAATATAAATTTGACTAGGTATTCAAGTGTTAGAGATTGAATTTTAATATTGATGATAATTTCATACCTCAAGCATAGCAGCAACCGTTAAAAATGGTTTCAAAGCTCTCGCGTAACATAAATCTAATCCACGGTTGCCAAGTGTAGCACTAATAGAATGATCATCATTCGCCCATCGCCCTGCGCCGGACGCTGAACTTAACTCTGCTCCATAACCCCTCGCTACTATTTCAGCTCCTAAAGATAACTGCTCCGTCACCGCCTATAATAATTACGTTAAATCAATCGCAAGCCAATAACTACGATATTATCTACCAAAGCTAAATAATTTTAAAATCAACAAATATTACCTGTAAATAATGCAGTGCTATAAATTCTCGATTAACAGCTATTATTGACGCTGTGAAGCTGTTGAAATAGGCATCAAATATGCTCTCAAAGCTATAGAACTCCCCATCACCGATCTGAGCTACGACAGTGGCCCTTGTGCCTTGTGTCGGTCCTACACGCATTTCACAGCTCATTTGCCCGCCAGGTGCTGCTTCCATTATAAAATATGGCAGTCCTATAGGTTTATTTTTATCCACATATGATAACAGCAGTTTGTATCCACCAGGCGATACAGAACTAAATGATAAAGTATGACCCAAAACCCAATTATTACTTGCGCCTTGTTTTACTGAGACACATGCGCCTTCAAAACATTGAGGGAGACGATATCGCGCTGCATTATGGATATGCCTCAATAATCCAGGATTTACAGCTCCTGCGGGGAGCTCCCCTGGCTCTTTGTGTCCAGAACAAACTCGACCGGTTCTGGAACCTGTTACTCCTGCTCCGGTCTTACCACGATCTCCTGTAGTGGTTTTAGAACTGTCCCGAACGGTACACTCACATTTTCTTGGAGATGATGCGTCGCCACCAGCATATTTATCTGGAGTTGGGTCTTTTCGAGGGGAGTTTGTCTGGGAGCAAGGCTTCGACTTTGCATATATCGTTTCAAAAGAAACGAATCTTAATAAATTATATAGAGACGGTTTAAAATTATGATTATATGATTCATCTATAGTCATTTTATTTATAAAGTGAAAAAATTTATGTACTATCAATATAAAAAGGCTAGTGACAAATGGTGACAAATTTTGGAAGTTTTTTAAAAATATTTATTGTAATGTGATTGTAATGCATTTATAAATAAGGTAACCTTAGAAGGTAACAGACTACAGAGAAAGATATTTTAGTTCATCGATCTGTGAGCTTAACTTATTAATTATATTGTTTTTACAACTCCTCCTTTCACTTATTTTTTTCTTTACGTTTTGTTTACAGTTGCAGTGGTAACTCTGACAGAATCAGGATTTCGGGGAATTTTTATTTCCTTTGACGTTTTGTTTACAAGTTTTTTGACGTTGACGTTGAATGTTGAGTTGTCAATGTGATTACTGGAATGTGCTAGTTGTGTACATATTTATTTTGATTTTTTTATGTAGTCGATAGTTCTTTGGACATTTTTCATTGTAATAAGTTTCTAAAAACTAATATTCCATCACAGCAATGAGCAATAAATTGAGTGCAAAGTTTTTGGAATTACTACGTAACTTAAAGCCAGATGCAATTCCTCGTCCACCGCGACCCGAAGAATTTAATGAAAATATTCAGGATCAAGATGAGAATGTGAACTATTCCAATACAAACAGATCAGAAGATGGCAATGCAAATGATTTGAAAAAAGGCAAAAAGAAACCGAAGTACAAAAAATCCTTTTCCAAACCTAATGACGAACCATCGTCTGCTTTCGACGAAGACGATAATGATAGACGCAGTAGCAATGGAAGTAGTGTTGTTAATACGCAATGTATGTATTAAATCCTCAATTTTCCGCAATCATAGCACATTTAATGCTTTACCAAAATGTTCTTTGTTAGTGACAGTATGAGGAACAAGGTAGCCAATAAAACAACCAATAAGATAATGTTATTTTCCTGTTGTCATTGAGCGCATCATACACGGTGTAATCCTATTGGTGCAATTGCGGTTTCTTATGAACAAAGCATGATGATGAATATCACTGAAATTTGGTTTTCCCAATACCAAATATGTAAATGATATGCAAATTCATTTTTAACTTTTTGTTACAGCTGGCGGAAATGTGATAAATATTGTCAATGCAAGTAACATTCGCTGGGGGAATGAGTTTGTCTACTACTTGGGGCCGGTCAATGGTCATCACCCACAAAAAAGTAGTTCTAAGCATGATGAAGAACAAGTTGAAAAAACAAACCTTATTTCTCTACTAATGGAATCAGAAATTAAGGTCCATTTCATTTGATCTATATCTATGTAAAAAAATGAAACCTATTTTACTTGGTCACAGCATCACGCGTGAATTGCTGGACTAGTTTCGATAATTCTTTTTTTTATAATATTCCTTAAAGTATGAGGATGGTTCTTATGAAGAGAAAACGTAAACATGTACCATGGGCGAAGCCGGGGCGGACCACTAGTCACCAATATAATTTCATATCACTTAAACACAATTTATTAATGTCGATTTAACAATAATGTTTCTGAAATTCACTCATTTTACAGATGATTTTCTAACATTATATTTTATTGCAGCCTGAACATGAATACATAGATTATATTTCTAAAAATCTGGGCAAGAACTGGTACAGCATATTCCGAGCTCTTGGATATACTCGTGGACAAATAGAAACTGCAGAAATTGATATGGCCAAAAATGGTGTTGCTGAGGTCAGATGTCTCATTAATTATTCTTGCAATATAATTCAACCTCAATCAAATATTAAGGTTATAATCAAAATGTGAACTTCCCAAAAAGTTGGAAGATAACTTCAATATCTTAATCATAGTAATAATATGGGCACTTGATGGTAGTCATATTTTATATTTTTAAAACATTTATCAATTTAATAAGTCTGTAGAACAAATCCAAACTTGTTGCGTTTTTATTAATTTTATCTGTCATATCTAACATGCAGTGTTAATAATCTTTTGGTTTATTTGCAATTCTGTATATTTTTTGGGAATTGCAATCTACTTAATACTTATTGATATTGAAACATGATAAAAGTGATTGCATACCAAAAACAATTTTAACTGTACATGCTTAAATTTATCTTGCGTATTTTTGTCTTGATAAATTTTATAGATATGTATGTTCATAATTTATTAATCAATAGCAGATAAACAGATACCAATTTTAGAGTATAGTATTAGGGCCAGTTACTAGATGTTACATGCCTATCTCTCTTATTAAATGCAACTTAAATACTTATTAAGTTTTGACCTAAATAAAACAGCATCATTTATTATATTCTAGTCTATTTAAAATCTTAAAAAATTCAATAGGAACACAAAACAAAGTTTTGTGCGAACATTTTTAAAGAATAGAATAAATTTGATCACTAGGTAGGATCAAATTTATTGATTTTATAAATTTCTCATTTATAAAGCACTTGAATGGTATAAAACTAATTATTAAAAATATGTTACAAGACAAAAAGAGAGACGACAAACACATATTTTCACTTTTCCCCAACAGGTTTATAGGTTGAATTTGTACAAATAATGTAAATTTAATTACAGGCTCGCTACAAGCTGCTCTTGGATTGGGTTCGAAATGACGATGATGGTACTCTAGGCAAACTCGCGACCGTTCTGTGGGATGAAGGGGAAAGGCATGTGGTGAAGGAACTAGCGGCCTTGTACAAAAGGAACAAGAAGTAACTTGAGGCTAATATTGTGATATTGTGTACAATTGATTAAGGAAATGGTGCTTTTTTGTGTGGAATGTAGGTTTATGAAACCATAGAATGCTCTAATTAATGAGTTTTACTTGCTGCCAGTTAGTGGTAATAAGAGGATAGAACGTTTTTAAACGATTCTCCAAATCACAATAAAGACTCATGGTTATATGTCATGTCATGTAGTCACATCATTCATATTATATTAGTGGGTAATTTCTACAAACATGTGAAGTAGTAGTCTGGGAAAAAAGTACTTTAAGTGCTGAAGTTTGATTGCCGGATATTAGTGGATGTTAAAAAATCGATAAATGCAGTTTATCTCCTTTTAAATAATAAAGGAATGTTTCCTTTCAGCAAAATTTGTTATTTACAGTATTCAAAAAACTTTCACTTCAGGGCTCATAGAAAATTTCCATCCTGTATATTTGTTTTCAATTAATTTATATGATGGATTATTTGAATTATATAAATTGTTATATTTACAGTGTTTGAAGGCATTCCATAAGCATTTTATGGAAATTTTAATGTATCAAATACATTTCGTATGTTAAGCACAATTTTTTTTATTAATTTGTATAAGCTTGTAGGTTAGAGAGGAAATGTATGATTATATGTAGTATAATATGGAGACAAAAATAACACAAACTTAGATATGGGGATTGGGGACCAAGTCGAAAAGATTTAAGCTGCTGATAACAGTTATGTCAATTTAGTAAGAATATCAGAAAAAGTGCAATAAATTTTCTAAAATTTAAGGTTCAAATTTTATATGTACCTACTATGATGACATATTTACTATGATCAATGATGTATATAAGATAAATATAAGAATATTGAAACAGGCTGATATTTTTACATTTTAGATAGAAATACTAAAGTTTTAAACTATTATTTACTAATAAAATGTTATTTTGGATATTAGATGTACCAATTTACGTTGTTAACGAACGAAATGGAAGGCAGAAGATAAAAACAATTACATTTTTATTTTTCTTATACATACATATAATTAAGAATATTGTCTTGTGTATGTGTATTTTTATATACGATTATATTGATAGTTTTAAGGAAATTTTTAAAATTATACTCTTTATTATAGTAATGAGACGTACATAGGTTATTCAGAAGAGCTTTAAATTATTGATGCTAGATAATGAGTTCTTTATATGTATTATGAGAAGATACAGTTTGAAGTTTCGTGGCCTTTTAGTTTTCTGACTATCCTTGTATGTATTATGATAGAAATAGTATATAAAAAATAGCCATGAAAGATACAATAATTGTGCAATATTAATCTCAAATATTTCGTTACCACTTTAAACAATTTGTTCAAAATTTTTATTGCATTAGATTCCTTTTTATATTGGTACTAAAGTAAGGAAGAAATATTTTTTTGGAGTGAATGAAGTATTTTTCTAGTCTAAAATTATTTTATAATTTTTGGAATATGCTGTTATCAATAAAATTTTACACATAACATTGGGTTTTATTGTTCAACCTTTAAATATATTATGGTGCGTACATATCAATAAAATTGATTTAATATTTATTTATATACATATGATATAATATGTTTTCAGAGTGCAATATGCTCAAAAATTACACTGGAGATCAAATTATCTATAACTAGCGGCGCCCCGGCTTCGCCCGTGGTACATATTTCGCAATAAAAGGTAGCCTATGTTCTTTCTCAGGGTCTAAAGATTGTCTGTGCCAAATTTCATCAAAATCGGTTAAGAGGTTTATGCGTGAAAACAATACATACATACATAATTACAAACTTTTCCTCTTTATAAGTAATACTAGCTTACCGCCCGCGGCTTCGCCCGCTTTGTCTAAAACCTAATAAATTATATATTAAAACCTTCCTTTTGAATCACTCTATCTATTAAAAAAAACCGCATCAAAATCCGTTGCGTAGTTTTAAAGATTTAAGCATACAAAGGGACATAGGGACAGAGAAAGCGACTTTGTTTTATACTATGTAGTGATTAGTATAGATAATTACATCAATCTATTGGTCTAAGATCCGAATATAGGGCGACCTTCACCGGCGTGATAATAGAATGAGACCAATTTTATAATACATATTGTAGTCTATTAAAAAATCTATTAAAGATGGGTTTGCTGGAAAAATCCTGTTAGCTGAATCGAAGAATACATATCTATACTAATATTATAAAGAGGAAAAGTTTGTAAGTATGTATGTATGTATGTATGTATGTATGTATGGTTTTCACGCAAAAACTACTGGACCGATTTCAAAAATTCTTTCACCATTAGAAAGCTGCATCTTTACTGAGCAACATAGGCTATATTGCATTTTCAAAAAAATTAGAGATCCTTACCAAAAATGCAATAATGTAACCCAAGGTGTAAAAAAATCCTCAATAAAACTTCTGTCATCGCGTGCGCTGCGGAATCTATTGAAGATAGAACAAAAAAATGTTCTACGGTATTATAGAATGGATCAATATCTACAAGAAAGTCCGCGATACCATATGTCCATCTTCAGTAGTTATGTTACTACAACAATTTTTTTACGTTTCAAAGTAAATAGAAGTGCCGACAGTAATCAAACCATGTTATCCATACACATATATTAATCCTTATCCCATTAAATGATGTTTTATTATAGACTGTTTCAATACCAGCAAAATACTTTTTAAATGAAAAGAATTGGATATTCCATTCAAAAGATATAACGAATTTTTAAAAGTGTCAATCTACAGAAAATAGTAGGTATACTGTTCGAGCAAGCCGTAGTGCGGGGGTCACGGAGGAATTCTACCAATATGCGTCTTGACGGAACGCAGTGGGGTTTTGGTGTGTCCCTTCGTCCAGCATACTCACCACAACTCACCATGGAATCCTGATATTTCATGAATGTCAAAAAACTGTTCTGAAATAGTGCTAAATAGTGCCCAAAGGAAAAAAATAGTGCTCTTGTACTTGCGAAGTTATAGCCATAGTTCGATGAGTATGCTGGACGAAGGTTTCGCCCAGCATACTCACCTCCGTCCGGAGAATCTGTATACGCTTCAAACATAATTCATACTTCAAAAAATAGTTCCCAAATAGTGCCAAACGGTGCCCAAAAAGAAAAAACAGTGCTCGAATAACTTCGGAGTTACAGGCTTCGTTCAGTGAGTATGCTGGGCGTAGGTTCTACGCCCAGCATACTCACCTCAGTGCGCGAATATCGAACGAGCTATAGGAACAATTTACGTCTCAAAAAATTGTGCTTGAAATAGTGCCCAATATCAGTCCAATTTTTGCTTGACTTTTGACCTAGAAAACCATTAAATTTAATTGTAAACTTCTACATACATTACATTGAGTACAGTCGAATACAATATTATTAACTTTCTTTCTAACAATTTTTGTCTTGTGTAAATTATTTGTTTTGTTATATTGTCTATGTAAGGGAGTATTTACTTTAGAATCGCAATATTATTAATTACACATTATTTTAATAATACTTTATAATAATATGATTAAGCCTTCGCGCGTCGCATGGGACCCCGGTAGCTAGGAACAATGATTTTATATATTTGTCTAGATCACGGCGCTTGAAGGATTAAGATATCAAATGAAGTAAATCATGCATGAAAAATAAAGTTGCTGTTATTAATGCTTACATTACAACTGACAAAATTATTCAAAATAATCATTTTCCGGATCAAGGACGGTACCACAACGTTTACGGAATTGACCTGTATTCCTCATGTGATAAAGTTCAATATAGTGTGGCAGTAATGGATGCACGTACGGTCAATAGGTATGGGGCTTACGACGCGCGGCGCCCGCGACGCTAAACATTTTTTTATATGTATATTATATACAATATTAAAACTACAATTTTTTCTATTTACATTGATTATATTATGAATGTTAACAAAAGCTGTGAACTAGTTAACTAGAATTCTGATTACTTTGGCCCTTTAAATAGTAATAAATAACGTAAGTAATTAAAAATGTTTTTTATTGCTAAACCTTTCATTGATGAAACTATTGGAAAGAGTTTTAAAAATTTGTATAACTATGTCACAGTACTAGTTTTGACTGGTTATTAGTTTTGCCTGCAACATATATACAAAAAGAAACTGTATAATTTCCTTTTTACAATTTTTCAAGATATTAATTTTATTGGCTGCAAATGACTGTTTTTATTCAGACAAACACACAATGCAATGAAGTAATAGACTTCATTTACGCTTAAAGTTTCATTCATTTATTATTATTTATAAAATATATAATAATGCATTTAATCGAAAGTTTTTGACATGTGAGAATATACCATAATTATTTCCAATAACATGAAGTCTACAATTAGAAAGTTTAATATTTTTGTCCAAAAACATGTGTCGACGACTGTACCCCATTTTACGTTAGTATGTAGAAGTTTACATTAAAATTTAATGGTTTTCTAAGTCAAAAGTCAAGCAAAAATTGGACTGATATTGGGCACTATTTCAAGTACAATTTTTTGAGACGTAAATTATACCTATAGCTCGTTCGATATTCGCGCACTGAGGTGAGTATGCTGGGCGTAGAACCTACGCCCAGCATACTCACTGAACGAAGCCTATAACTCCGAAGTTATTCGAGCACTGTTTTTTCTTTTTGGGCACCGTTTGGCACTATTTGGGAACTATTTTTTGAAGTATGAATTATGTTTGAAGCGTATACAGATTCTCCGGACGGAGGTGAGTATGCTGGGCGAAACCTTCGTCCAGCATACTCATCGAACTATGGCTATAACTTCGCAAGTACAAGAGCACTATTTTTTTCCTTTGGGCACTATTTAGCACTATTTCAGAACAGTTTTTTGACATTCATGAAATATCAGGATTCCATGGTGAGTTGTGGTGAGTATGCTGGACGAAGGGACACGTTTTGGTCGGTAGGAATCCGACATAACCCACGGCCCCTCCCCGGAGGCCGTGGGTATCTATGAAAGATTTCCCCACTAAAACAAAAAAAAGAAAAAAAAGGCCGTAGTGCGGGACGGGGTAAAGGTGATTTTTTATTTATTTTATTTATAACACTTCATTGTACAAAACAATATAGGAAATGTGGTAGATACAAATTAATGAGGTACAGAAATTTTGCACAATAGGCGGCCTTATTGCTACATTGATACAGTGATTTTCATGAGATTAAAAATTAAACCTATAGTCCGACCTATAGTAGACTTTTCACTGTAACGATATCGCTATCTATGCGGGTGAAACCGCAGGGCATTGCTAGTATAATATATTTTTTTTATATCGTACACAATATGCCTTATCTATAATTATTATGCATCAAAATGGTAAATATTGTCTACTGATTAAACTAGAGGGCAAAGCAAAACGTTTATAATAGTATTATTATCTGAAGAACAAACCAAGTTAATGGTGGGTTCATTATATTATTAGTTCACTTAAATCTTTCAAGAGAGCCGGTTCGCTTGCTGGGTAAAATGCCGTTTCCAAATAAAAAGGGTTTGAAAATTATTAATCTCGATGTGAAAGACGTAAGGTTTCCAACTTCTCTGGGGGGCCATGGATCCGATGCTTTAGTAAGTTCTATTTTTTATGAAATCTTGCCAGTATTTATTAGTTATGTTTTTGATATTACCTACTTAAAAATGAAAACTACCTTCAATTAAGTACCTATACGCCATGCTTAGCTAAATACTTATTTAATTAATTCTTAGACAAAGTAGTGTTACTTTGTGTTTTTAAATCAAATAATACCCTTTCCAATGGTACATCATTAACACTGTTTGATTTTATAAATTAGTTTTCGTTTGAACAAACATAATTTAATTGACTTAATAAACTTGTTGTGTTAAAAAAATGTATGCAGAAAAACCTAAGAAAAACGCTACCCGACGTTGCTCATATAATAATAATTCGTGATTTTATACAGCATACGGATCCCAACTACTCCTGCGCATATGTAACAACCACTACGGAAAACGGCAAGCAGGGCTTCGGCTTGACCTTCACGTGTGGTCGAGGAACAGAGATAATAGTCCTAGCAATAAGGTCTCTTAAAAGATTCATCATTGGACAAAATGCGGCTGATATTTTTGCGGATTTCGCTAGCTTCTGGAGGACCATTACTAATGATTCTCAGATGAGATGGGTAAGAGATACTATATAAATAATAATTAAAAAAGATGGGGAAATTACAATAAGACAAAGAGCAATGTGGCCTATTCATAAAATGAGATGATTTCACCTTATTAATAACTTATCGATTTGCAAATTGCAAATCAATAAGAGTAAGTATCACTTTTCGAAATCATCATCTCAATTATATTAAAATTCATGAAGGTATAATGTACATTAGACGAGTTATTATTTAATTTCTAGATTGGACCAGAAAAAGGTGTTGCGCACTTAGCAGCCGCTGCTATACTCAATTCCTTGTGGGACTTATGGGCAAGAATTGAAAATAAGCCTTTATGGAAATTACTAGTCAACTTGGAGCCTGAAGTGAGTGTTTTACTCCTGATATTATACTTCCAATATATTTTACCTAGATCAAAAAGCCTTGAACATCTTTGAAACAATTACTGACGCATGTGCTTACGATACCTATATTCTAAATATTTTTAAGTTTTGTTGATAATTTGATAGCATTTCAATAAAAAAAGTCGTAAAATTATGGTGATACACTATCATACTCTATGTTATCAGTTGTTTTTATGAGTTGGGTTTTGTAAATACATATGTATTTAATTCGTCTTTACAGGAGTTGGTTTCTACAATTGACTTTCGTTACATAACAGATGTTATAACGAAGAAAGAAGCCATCGAACTTTTAAAAGCTAAGAAGGCTGGTAAAGAAGGGAGGGTCATATTCTTAGAAGAAAATGGATACCCTGCATACACCACCCAAGTTGGCAAGTTTATTTTTATATTACATATTATGATTACACGCGAACTTTATGTTATAATTAGTTATAATGCAAAAATATACGGTAATAATTAGTTATTATTAGTTATAATGTAAAATATAAGGTACAAGATCTCATTTTCACTTCTCGTAAAGAACAATAAACAAATGATGAAATAATTAAAACTATGCCAAGTCATTATTACCAATTTTATTTTATTTATTTTTATTTTATTAGTTTCCAACCAGATTATACAACAATATAACAAACAAATTATTCAAGTACAATAATTATTAACTAACATCCAAAGAACAAGAACTAAAATATAATAGTGTAATGCGTATTTATGTTACAGGTTGGTTAGGATACAGTGATGAATTGGTAAAGGAATTATGCCACAAATATTTGAGCCTTGGATTCAATCACTTTAAAGTAAAAGTTGGATGCAATGTCGAAGACGATCTTAGACGAGCAACCGTCGTCCGGAAATGTATCGGAGATGATAAGGTTTTGGTGAGCACTTGTGGCTTTGTATAGTATTCCAATCAAATAAATTCGACACAATATCGAAGAAAAAAATGTAGGAAATAATCTTGGGTGTTCCTAGAATAGAAGCAAATCTATCTTAAATATTTTTTCTATAATATAAACCAAAAGGATTGTATGGACATTGGTCGTTGGTCGTATGTCAGGTTCGGATCGCGAACTTTTTGTGGTACATTATTAAGTCATACATATATATCAGTAGAACATAACTCATCATATCCACACATAAACTTGATAATATTCTCAACAGATGGTAGATGCGAACCAAGCATGGAGTGTGGACGAAGCCATCGAATGGATGAAGAAGCTAGCTCACCTCAAACCCATGTGGATAGAAGAGCCAACATCACCTGATGATGTTCTTGGACACGCGGCCATTTCGAAAGCGTTGAAGTAATTCATTTTTATGGTATTAAAACAAGACGTACGTTTGAAACAAAACTCTGCCTACGCGTCTATTGGGCAGATTTTTCATGAGCAAATATTGGCTCTGAGCTATATTTCTGCTGTGAAATAAGGTGCAAATTGTAATTAATGTACCTATCAAATAAACAAAACCGCTAGAACTGCATTTTTTGATAATGTACTTTATGTGACACCATAGAATCTTATTACGATGCGATGCTTAAATCGTACCACAAATTTAATGATACCAAAATCCAACCCACTAAAACATACTATACAACATTATTTAATTTCTTGTAAATTAATTTGAACTATATACAAATACGGTTTGCAGGCCATACGGTATAGGCGTTGCGACCGGCGAGATGTGCGCAAACCGCGTGATGTTCAAGCAGTTCCTACAGAGCGGCGGCATGCAGTTCTGTCAGATCGACTCCGCTAGAATCGGAGGCATTAACGAGATCCTCTCGGTTTATCTCATGGCGGAAAAATTGGGAGGTATACATAATTTTTTATAGAATATAGAAAAAAAATTATGACATAATGCTATATAAAAAAAATAGTTAATAATGTAGAAACAATTCGAATAATGAAGAAAGAAACATGAGGTCACTGGAAAATTACAATAGAAAGTAACATTACTTTACTTTACTTCTAAACAAGTAATTAAACTTTACCCCAGTAATTTGCTTATGAGTTGGTTTATTTTTGCTTATTTGCATATTGATTATAGTCAATATTATCAATGTGCTCGGTAAATTCTATCCGTTATTTTACATATTATGTGATTTATTTACCTACTCAAAAACACGTAAAATACACCAATATATTTATTTTTCATAATAATCCATTTTTTTATATTATCGTTTATTTTGTCACAGTAAAGGTGTGTCCACACGCGGGTGGGGTGGGTTTATGTGAAATGGTCCAACATCTACAGTTCTGGGACTACGCGAGCCTGTCGGGAACTATGGAGGGTCGTCTCATAGAGTATGTCGATCAACAACACGAACACTTTGTTGATCCGTGTGTGGTTGTTAACGCGAGATATATGGCTCCTAAGGTTGCTTATTTACTTTATTACTTTTAAATATATTTTTCTGTAAAAACACTGCTTTGCCATGAATTTAAATATTAACCAGGAACGCTTATTTTTACTCTATTTTAACTGGAAATCATGGTCGTGGAGTATTTAAGTATATGAAATATCCCTAATTGCAAATAAATATCACTTCACGGTAAAAATTACACAGATAATAAAAAATTGTGCTGCCGCATGTAGTTTTCCGCTCACGTTAATTATGTTTATTTATTTCAGTTGCCTGGCTACAGTACTCAATTTTTGCCCGGTACATTGGAGAAATTCTCTTACCCCCACGGCAGTGAATGGAAGAAAATGATCAAAGAAGGAATATTCCCTGCTCCTGATGAAGCAGAATTAGTGAACCCTTAAAGTTTTACTTTTTATTACGACTTATCACTTACTGCTATGTACATAAAGTGTAAAGTACAAAAATTAATTAAACAGTCATACCAATAAAAACTTTCATTTCCATTTATCCGTATCTAAAACAAACAGCTAATTAACATGATAACACTTACGAGTTAATGTCACTCTCAAAAACATTACTTACTGATAAAAAAAAACATTTGCACATCATAGTTACAAACTTACAATGTTATCACTTGACTTGCTTGCTCTAATTTGTAAAACCTCAAATATTCAAACACTAAATTATTTCAGTTCTGTTCGGAAAACCTTATTAATTATATTTTTGATAGGTACTCAAATTATAAATACCACTTAATTTTTCTTCTGGAAAGCAAAGGCACTTAGTTTGGATTGTTTTGGTGCGTTCGTAACTGGTGTCTCTTCCATACTTTCGTCTAGTTTTCGCTTCTGACTACTCTCCGTGGGTTTACTTTGCGAACTCTTAAACGTCCTTATACTTTGCCGAGTTAATTCAGAGGGCGTTAGTTCAGGATTCCGCTGTTCTAAAGCTGATTTGTTTCGTGAAAACCAATCTACGAATGTTTCCCCTTCTAACGGTTTTAGTGGCTGCAAGAAAATATATATTTTTATAAAGCCTATTATTTGGATAGTTTAACTTCATTTATGTTTAAATAAAATAATTGAATAAAAGAAATTTCCTCATACCAACATTAAAAAAATAAAAAATCTATTTACATATACTGTATAATGAAAACTTGTAAACTTACATCATCATTTTCAGTTTCGGCTGTGGAATGTACTTCCACTAAAGTACGTTCAGTTAAAGCAAGTGGACTTTGCACGGTTTTCGATGAATCCTGTTGCTTTTTGAATGGGTTCCGAGCACCGCCCGGTGATGATTTTATTGGCTATATGAAAAAAATATCAATTAATTAAGAGCTTTACTATATAGCTGAGTCTTTCAAATGAAAACATAGGAATGAAAAATGTTCATAAACACATTTTCACGCACCTTTCTTTTTTGTTAAAATCCACTGTATGAGCTTTTTAAGACAAAAAAGTACCGTCAAATTCGAGTAATTTTTTATTATGAGATACAAACTAAAGCAATTTAATGGTGGGAGTTGACTTAGTAGTTACTTTATAAAGAAAACAAACTTTGAAACACTTACAACTGGTTTTATAGGTGTGACAGTTTCAACTTTCTTCTTAACGGTCTTTTGCGGCAAAATAAGACTAGCATTCAAATCCTGTTCCGTGCTCGTGACGTCATACGTTTCTTGGGTGTCTAATTCTTGGAAGTGCGAATTTTGAGCGACATTCAACCTGTCGGCATCTCGCTCCCACGTGTCGGCCAGATTGGACAATTTGTCGGCCAAATGCATTCGGCCAAGACGAGACGCGTATTTAGCGGCTAGTGGAAGGAGGCGGTCATCTTTGAGTAGCTCCATAAGTTCTAATGCTCTCTGTTCTATTTCGCTGCGACATGCAAGCTGAATAAAAAAAAATATTGAAATTCATTGAATTGCAATTTAACCCGTTACGCGTCCGGCGCACAGCCGGCACCGATCCCGATAGTGTCAAGGGAGTTCACGAAATCTAGCTTTTTTATGACTACCGAGTTTGAAAATTTTATTTACCCTATTGTTCTATAATTATATGCCATGTATGATATATTTTTGGAAAGAGGAAGAAACTAGTTATAGCATAAAAATGTAATCATGACGATATATTTTTTCTATAAAATTATAAAAAATTGATTTTCTTTTGTTTTAATTTTAATTGCTTACATACTAACACTTACATGATAATGCTGAGTCATCAAATGATCATATTCACGTTTTCATATCACTACACGATTGCCAAATACATTCACTTATATTTTCACACATTTAACACAACGTATTTCACTATGAATAATAACAAATCTCCATTATTCACAAACAAGAAAAAAAGCGCCATTTTGCGTCTTCCGCACTGAAAAGTTGAGACACTTTTTCACTGAGTATTCTTCAAATATCCCTAAAACCAATATCATAAACGTATTCTACGTAAAATTTCCAGTAATATACGTCTCAATTATCACTCATCTAATTATTCCTCTCGGCATAATTCACAATCCAAATATTCGTTGAACAAGACAAATGTCACAAACTATGGCCGATGACGCAACTCAATCAATGATTCACTTTTTTTTTTTATTTTGTGGTTTTGGTCTCTATTGCCTGTCTCGGAGTCGTGTCGATTCGAATTATAAATGTTTAAGGCATAGAGAAATATTTTTTATACTGGAAACATTCACTTGTAAGTCCCTACTGATGACCTTCAATGTCACGGGCCGCGTGCGCAGGACGCTACAGTACCAATTGAGTTACGCACACCCGCTGTGCGTATGACACGTCACGGGTTAAATCAATACAAACTATCCATGTAAATAAAAATGTATCGCCAAATGGTTTGCGAAGCGTAAAACTCGAGAAGAGACCAATACGACCAATTCGGGTATTTTTTTTACATTTTTGTTAAAGCACAAGGATTGATAGTATGGAGAGAAAAAACGTTAAAGAGGCAGAAAAAACGTTAAAGAGCAGAACAACGTCTGCCACAGCAGGAAGTTTTGGATGTAATCTCTAATATCACTGTATTGCGGTTGTAAATTTTTTATGCCCATAAGATATGTTTTTATGGAAAATCAACTTACAGCAAACAATTTGAGTGCAGTTTCTCTAGCAACCTTAACATCCACTTCAGAAGTAGTGTGCGCCCAACGAACCAGTTGTTCTTCATACTGACTTTTTTCACTATCCAACTCACATAAGGGGATCTGAAATAGATTTATAATAAACTTCATTCTTAGTTTTCACTTGTTTTTATAATATGCTTATTAGATAGCAAAATGTATGAGTGTATATTATACTCACTTTTTAACGATAAAATAATATAGATAAATTATTATTATAGACATTTAGAAAGATAAGAAATACTATATAGTCACCTGTATCGGTAATTCAGCCACTATTGGTTTCGGCGCAGTCAGCGGGAATGACGCACCTCTGCACAATATAGCGCATACTTTTTGTGTTTGCTCATTTACCTACAAACAATAAATAACATAAAATATATAAATTTTCAATATAACGTATATTTAAGAGCAACTATAAAATAATGTTAAATGTGGGAAAGCGAGTATTAATTTCAAAGCTTTTTTTTTCTTTTTTGAATAAATAGCCTGTTAAAATGTTTCTTGATATTTTCACATTTACATTCTAATACATGCTTACCGAAACAATAAACCACGTGTCAGACAATCCCTTAGAATGATTACTCGTATCGCATATCGGCATCCACACTCCACTCGTGACGTCATATAATCTGATCAATCCCGTACTATCACAAGTGCATGGTGAACCTACGTCTGATGTACCGAGCCAAGCGAGTTTCGACCCTGGTGTGAGGGGCATAAGGACTGTTTTGCTGCGTACTTGCCGTCCTGCAAGTTATCAATTTCGGTTGGAACAAAACAATTATTAAATTTCAGTATCATCTAGGTAATTTATTAATAAAATAACACAAACAACATATTCATGCTGCGACATCTATTTACAACTAACAAATAAGTGTTTTTGTAGCCAGTCAGTTTAGAATAGATAATTTTTTATTGCACACCTAATTGAAATATGAACTATACAGAGAAAATATACAAAAAATGCAAAGTGCTTAGCTGAAATTTTTGTCTAGTAACTTTTAATATTATTGACATCACCAAAATAGACTATTTACAAAATGTAATCAACCCTTAAAAAAAGTATTCACATAGTAATAAGAATATCTTACCATTAAATGCAATAATATCCATAGCTAGATGCTGATCAGACTGCCCAGGGTCAGTATGATGATACACCACAAATACTGTTGTGTTAAAACCTGCTAGAGCTACCACCGGGCCTGATAATGATAGCACCTAAAATTTAAATATACCTTGTTACAATGTTTTGGCGAAAAAATGTTTTATTATTCATGAACTAAAAATATATCACATCATAATATTATCTATACTAATATTATAAAGAGGAAAAGTTTGTAATTATGTATGTATGGTTTTCACGCATAAACTACTGGACCGATTTCAAAAATTCTTTCACCATTAGAAAGCTGCATCTTCACTGAGCAACATAGGCTATATTGCATTTTGAAAAAAATTAGAGTTCCTTACCAAAAATGCAATAATGTAACCCAAGGTGTAAAAAATTCCTCAATAAAACTTCTGTCATCGCGTGCGCTGCGGAATCGATTGAAGATAGAACAAAAAAATGTTCTACGGTATCATAGAATGGATCAATATCTACAAGAAAGTCCGCGATACCATATGTCCATCTTCAGTAGTTATGTTACTACAACAACTTTTTTACGTTTTCAAAGTAAATAGAAGTGCCGACAGTAATCAAACCATGTTATCCATACACATATATTAATCCTTATCCCATTAAATGATGTTTTATTATAGACTGTTTCAATACCAGCAAAATACTTTTTAAATGAAAAAAATTGGATATTCCATTCAAAAGATATAACGAATTTTTAAAAGTGTCAATCTACAGAAAATAGTAGGTATGTAACATACTGTTCAATACAATGAGCAGGCCGTAGTGCGGGACGGGGTAAAGGTGATTTTCATGTGATTAAAAATTAAACCTATAGTCCGACCTATAGTTGACTTTTCACTGTCACGATATCACTATCTATGCGGGTGAAACTGCAGGCCATTGCTAGTATTGGATAAAAATTAACGTACTTTACGTTTTTGTATAAAATGTACTGCTGTTTAAGTTTAACATACTGCACAACACTGACAAACATATTCATAAGCAGTTAATATGAATGCATGTTTAACATCTTAATGTATTCAATTTTAATAGACATATTAATAAATTATCACCTGTCTCTGAGTTCCCAAAGGCGTGAAGATTCTCAATAATCTCGCATTCGTAGCACAGGCAACAAGGCCAGCTGCCGACACACATAATATTTCCTCAGTATCAGGTAAGGATACACTCCATTCCTTACTGCTACCCACTAGCGATATGCATACTAGTTTACTGGAAAATACATTTTATGTAAGAAAGGTAGAAGTTACAGTTAACAATTCATGTAATGTTGTATAATAATTAATTATTAGCCAAAAAATTAGAGAAACAAGTGACATTCAACAAAAAAAAAATCACTTGGCAGGAAAAATGTAAAACCTACCTACATATTTGTAAAAAATGCAGTCCTTAGATATGACTAAAATCTTACCTAGGTGTTTCACATGCCAAAGCCAGTACATTACTAGACAGACTGGCCATGGTGTGATTCAAATAATTATTCAAATGTATTCCATGATGCAGATTGGAATCATGGAATTCCACATCAATTGTGGATTCTCCATTTTCTCCAGAATGGCAGCGCACTATACCAACATCATTCCAGCACATGTATCTGGAATGCATAAGTAAATTTTACCATCTGTTTTTCAATATAATTATATGAAAATTTTATTTAAACTTGTGTCTAACCTTGATGATAATAATTGACACCTTCCCCAGCACTACAAACTTACAAATACATAACAATGTTTTCAACATTTGATTTAATTGAAATAAATGGAAATTCAAATAACCTTACATTGAACCTGGGATTGCTTTTTTTATAAATTATCTAGGAACAAAAACTCCTTCATTGCACTAAAATAAATATAATATGAGGCAGGCAAAAGACAAAATATTAAAATTACTTTTGACGTGACAACGTCTTATAAATTGGTTTGCCGGGTGACACTTCAAGAAACTGCGTTACGCTCCGCTCACGTTATGCGCTCACAATGAGAGCGAGTGAGAGGCACGCGGGCATGGTTAGCCCGCCTAAGAGCGAGAGAGACAGACATAAAAAGTCGTTGTCACGTAAAACTTTCGCCCGTATACCGACTTTACAGGCAACCAATTTTTTTAAAACAGAGGTAAGAAACTCTAAAAGGTGACCTTTACCTATGTTCAAGGTGTGCAGGTGTAGACGAAGGTTGGAACGGAGGTTGCGGAGGAACAGTAGATGCCGCAGCAGCCACCGTCACTCGAGACTCTGGTCGAGAATCCTCTACCAAACCGAGTGTATCATTCTTTATCTTCTCCAGTGATATTGCATTGTCGTCATCGCTTTCGTAGTTTTGAATCAGGTCGTCGACAATTTCGTCGTTATCTGAAATTATTGTGCTGAATTTAGCAGTTTGGAAATGTAATGAATGTGATTTATACTGAAGAATATTTACAGTATTATTTATTAATAAAGCCTTTTCTAAATAACACACACACATTTTGACCAAAAAAGCACTTTATACACTTACTGCGCAAGATTTTAATGAAAAATCAGAAACATATTATGTGTATTTATGGTTATTTAAATTCCTTACCATCCATTCTTTCTACTGTTTCAATATCCTCAGATTCTGCATCGCCCATTTTCGAGCTATCTTTGCCATAACAATTAACTAGCATTCCCAGTTGACCAGCAACATCACAGTATACTAATACTCCATTACCTGTATAAAGGAATCAAATGTTCATGTTATTTGGAAAACATAGTTTTAAAATAGCTCCTATTTAATATTTCAAATCAGCAGCTAGAAAGAGGAAATATTACCAACATTTTACAATTTGCATGATTATATTTTGAGTGTGATTTTAAAGAATGTTGACCTAACAATGAGTTCTTTATATATTTACTAGATTTCTGCTTGCGGCTTGACCAGTTGTAATCGGTTTAGTAGTTTTTATGTGAAAGAATAACAAACATTCATCAATCCATCCATAAATAAATAAATAAATAAAGCCTTTATTCTTTCCTTTACTTATATCTAATTACAAATTTTATTTGTTGTTAGTGTGGTTTTACCTTTAGGGCTCCAGGCCATAGAGGAAACATTATGCGAAGTAGGATGTTCAATAATTCCCATACATGTTCCAGTTTGCACTTCCCACACAGCTATCTGACCAGCCACTGTGCTACCAGCTAAATATTGTCCACATGGTGAAAATAAACATTGAGATATTGCACATTTTATCTAAAAAATAATAATTTTTTTATTGGGTGCATATACTTGAAGTCCTGGAAAATCTGTTTTAGTAGTCTCTATAACATACTAATTCAATATTTATAGAATAGGAAACATTATTGCTTAAGAATAAAACATCAAAGTACATAATATTATGTAGTTCAAGAGATTGTTAACATTCACAAAGAAAATTATTAAATTAATTAATTATATTGCAACGTTGTAGTCAGTCATTTAATTTTTAAAAATTATTTTGTCAGTAAGCTATTTTTTTTAATTAAAATGTTAAAATAGAACTTACCAAATTATGATTAAATGTCATTCTTTGACTCCAACTATCACAATCTAGTAAAATTATTTCTTTATTATTAGGATATGCTAGAAGTTTTCCCTCAGTTGGTTCAAAATCCATACGACCTATAACAAAGTAATATTCATTAATAAGTAACTAATAACTATACATGATGCCCTATTATGGTCTCAACCTTTTATCTCTGTTTGATTAATAAATATAAGACTTTCAGACTTCAGATTCACATGCACAAAAAGAGGTGATTTTTTATAAAATTATTTTATAAACTAATTATGTTTCTATAATATTTCAGCCCAAAAATGGAAGAAGTATAAAGGGAAAGGCAATAGACAGTTGTCTGCTTCTGTTTTATACAATCTATTTGTAGGTAATAATTTGACAAAATATTAATAATATAAATAATAGGTAAAGTATAAATAAAAAGTATAATATTTTACTAACATAAAACCTTTGCTGCATAAAAAGTATTAATTTTAGGTACACATAAAACTTCTTTGACCATTTTCTGAGTATCAATATCCCAAACTCTCATAGCACCATCGCCACAAGCAGTTGCTGCATATTTCATATGAGGACATATTGCTATACTCAAGACTGGGCCTTTGTGATCTGACATAACAAATAATGGTGCGCCACCCTCTAAGCTACAGATTTTGGCTTCCATGTTTTCTGAAGTACAGCCAAGGGCCTGAAATATAAAAGAAGGTAGGTATTTAGGTTAGCAATTTAACCCATTGAGCCCCGAACGGCCCGATCGGGATAGATTTTCTATTGTGTCTGTGATTCCGGGGCCTGATGGATTAAAATAAATTTATTAATTTTTGTTCTATTTTTTTCTAATCAAATTTATTCAATCTCAAAACAATATAGGTACTTGTCCTAACTTACTTCAATCTTAAGCGAAGACATAATCTGTGTAACTGGTGCAGTAAACCTCGTAATAATACCATCTTTATCAAAAGCAGGGAATGTGTATGCTTGCACCGCATGATTATCTGTCGCGACATACAATCTCTTATCTTTGAAACACACTGCTAATGCACTTTCTCCAACACAATGTGATGTGGGATCATCATCTTCAATATCCACCCATACTCTTACATCTCCATCGTGACCACAAGTTATTATATGTCTGAAATAAGTTGTGAGAACTTGTACTACACATAAAGTTTGCAAAAAACACGCCCAAAATTTGAATTTGAATTCATAAGTTATTTCACAAATTAAATCAATTGCTTTACATATTTAATGAAAATACTATACCTGCCATCTTCACTGTAACACACATCAGTATGCCCCTCAGCATGTGCATAACGAAGCGGTTTGCTTTCAACTTTCATTTTAGAAACATATGACGTTCAAATCACTTAATTAAGATATTAATCCCAGCAATGTTACAATAATTTTCAAAAATCTAGATACCTCAATTATAATTTATAATATTTTTATTGGAATAATTCATATAATTTTACGTCCATTAGTATCTGTACACTAAAATTTACTGTTACAATTATTATGTATTCACTATTCAGTTTTGACGACAATAGTCATTAAATTATTAAAATATAAATTATGATTGTAAGAAAGGCAAAATTATATTCGCGGGAAAACTTATTTTGCCACTGTCAAGTGTCAATGTCACATCACACACTGCACACAACAAATGGTCACTATAAAAAATTAAGGTATTTACAGACGAAACTTAATGAGTATATAAATAATTTTCTTTCTATTATTAACTACATCACAATATTTTATTTATAGATAATCCTAATTACTTTTTATTGTGTAGGACCTTTAATCACCAGCGATTTTTCGAGGTAAAATCCGATCTTAAGAAAAACATTTTTATTAAAAACTAGCAATGCCCAGCGGTTTCACCCGCATAGATAGCGATATCGTTACAGTGAAAAGTCTACTATAGGTCGGACTATAGGTTTAATTTTTAATCACATGAAAATCACCTTTACCCCGTCCCGCACTACGGCCTTTTTTTTATTTTAGTGGGGAAATCTTTCTGAATAGATACCCACGGCCTCCGGGGGAGGGGCCGTGGGTTATGTCGGATTCCTACCAACCAAAACCCCACTGTGTTCCGTCAAGACGCATATTGGTAGAATTCCTCCGTGACCCCCGCACTACGGCCTGCTCGAACAGTATACCTACTATTTTCTGTAGATTGACACTTTTTAAAATTCGTTATATCTTTTGAATGGAATATCCAATTCTTTTCATTTAAAAAGTATGTTGCTGGTATTGAAACAGTCTATAATAAAACATCATTTAATGGGATAAGGATTAATATATGTGTATGGATAACATGGTTTGATTACTGTCGGCACTTCTATTTACTTTGAAAACGTAAAAAAGTGGTTGTAGTAACATAACTACTGAAGATGGACATATGGTATCGCGGACTTTCTTGTAGATATTGATCCATTCTATAATACCGTAGAACATTTTTTTGTTCTATCTTCAATAGATTCCGCAGCGCACGCGATGACAGAAGTTTTATTGAGGATTTTTTTACACCTTGGGTTACATTATTGCATTTTTGGTAAGGATCTCTAATTTTTTTGAAAATGCAATATAGCCTATGTTGCTCAGTAAAGATGCAGCTTTCTAATGGTGAAAGAATTTTTGAAATCGGCCCAGTAGTTTTTGCGTGAAAACCATACATACATACATACATACATACTTACAAACTTTTCCTCTTTATAATATTAGTATAGATAGTATAGATAATTTATTTTAGACAGTACTTAAATAAGGTAAATATGTACTACATCATGTACCATACATTAAGCTGAAACTACTACCTACAATAACATTTTATTAAAAATTATCATTTATTAAAACCACATTAAAACACATGTACTCATGGTCATATTTGCGATTCTGAGATAATTTTCATGCCTATTTCCAAAAATTTCCCATCACGATGATAAAGCTTGGTGTTTAAAGTATTATTCAAGAATTAGTCATGGAATCATAATAATAATTGGTTTATTTCACAACAATATCGCTTCCGTCGATTCTGCGATATCGTCTGTTGCAGCTGTTGTCTGCTCAGAGGATAGGTTTATTGCTCTGAGGTTGTCTGTATATAAAACACTTGTCAGATAATTCACTTGTCACTTTTCAGTTTAATCGGGTTTAGTGGAGGTCGGAGTGTGGTAGTTACTTGAGTAATCGTGGGTGTATTAAATTTCGTATTTGAGGTTAAATTACCGGTGTGTCTTAAAAATAATATAATATATTGAGGTAAGATTTTAATTAAAGATTTAGTTAATTATTTAATTTAATATTTATTTTTTCATTTATCTTTCTATTTAAAAATATTTATTTTCGCATCTTTCATACATTATTCGATTGGTAATGAAACAACCAAGTCATGGTCATTTTTTTAACTTATAATATTAGCGTTACTATACAATATTGGAAACCAATATCGCGAATAAATATTCTTCTTTAATTACTTTAAAAAAATTTTAGGTCTTGTGAAATTGTGACTGTTCTCTTGAATATTTAATTCAATACAAATTATTTTTTAAAACAGCTGTTGCACACATTTTCACAATGAAAATGCAGAGTGAAGACTGACTGTTGAAGTCACCGATACCTACGTAAATAATCATAATTTTAAAAATGTTCAATATTCACTTAACTTATAAGTTAACCCCGTTATCCCCCATGCAGACGTTTCTTAAAAATTTTTAACTTGTAAAAGATTGAGAGGTCTAAAGAATAAATTAAAAAAATATATACATTATAAAATAGACAATGAATATTTTGTAGATGGGTGATCACGGTTTTCTGGAGCAAAAACCCGGCTTTGCTACTATTGCAATTCATGCGGGTACAAATCCTGACAGATGGCAATCAAATGCTGTGGTGACACCAATCGTAACATCTACCACCTTCAAACAATCGGGACCTGCTGAATATGAGGTAAGGAAGTGCTTGATTGCCGATAACGAACAATGAAGTACTTAGGTACCTACTTCCGATTGTAAAAAGAAAAGTGCTATAAAAAAGAGATAAAAGTTATCAAAGCGATTTAAAACACGATTTATAATACATTATTTAGTAAGTAGGTAATTTGACGGTACATTGTTGTGATAATGCGAAGTAGTTAAAAGAATTACTTTCTAGGGAGGTAATAAAATTATCGATGTTTTCACCTTCATCATTCACCTGGTGTTTCTGCCAAAATCAGTTTCCTAGAATTCCGAGTCCCGTTGGCTGACCGGTTCCATAATTCATTGCGATGGTGGATGTTTGAGTATGAATGTGCGAAATTTGCATTTTTTTTAATTTCAATCTTGTTCTCGTTATTTTTTATAGCAGGTAACTGAGACGTATCAACAATTGCATCATACCTACATTGCCTACTGTCCCTTTATTTTGAAAATGTCTTTGGAAATGTTATTTATGATTAAGTACTAATACTGCAAGCATTATTTAAAAAATAAAATAAAACTAAAGAAAAAGGCATCTTTGCAATTCTCTTCAATTCTCTGGATTCTTCGATTTAAAGGCTAAAGCCTAAAATCGAGTAAGAGTTATTCAAATTTAACGGTTTTCTATTTTTTTATAAATAATTCTCAAAATTGACTAGCACGCAGGGTATATAGGTCAATCAATTCTAGCTCTCGAGCACCTAGCTAAGTTGAATGATCTCGTTTTCTCAACCGGCTTTCCTTTTACCTCGTATAAATTAATGAAAACTAAGGAATAGAAAAACGACAATACGTACGTATTTATACCTGATTAATCAATATACTAACTACACTGAAAATTATAATAAACACGGTAAAAATATACGATCATAACTTAGGTCTAAGACGATTGCCTAGACGAAAGTTATTAAAATACCTAAATAGGCAGTCGTGTTCACAGTTCACACACACAGCTTCTACCTTTGTTTTACGCACTTTTATCATTTCAACGTTTTTTTTTTCTTTTTCCAAATGAAATTTCGATTTTGTACATGATCAAGGGGTTTCATTTTAGAAGTTCGACTATAGCAGATCAGGTAACCCAACGAGGAATTCCCTAGAAGAATGCTTAGCTGCTTTGGATGGTGGCAAGCATGCATTAGCCTTCGCTTCTGGGCTCGGAGCGATCACAACCATCGCGTCGTTGTTGAGCCAAGGCGACCACATTCTGTCCTGTGACGATGTGTATGGAGGAACTAATAGACTCTTTAGGTATTTACGATTGTTCTTGATATTTTGATGTAATGTGAGTTGTTTGATGCGTTTTTCTCTAAAATGATGACTTTTCAAGAAAAGAGTTGGAAATCAGAGATCGAAAAGGGCTTTCATGTTTCATAATATATACAATCTAGTCTTCCCTGAAGATAAAAATATGCCTATATTTTTTATTAGTGTGGGGAACGACTCTCGGGAGATATACTTACTGCAAAAGCGCTAGCAAAAAATCTAGAATATTTTTACCTTAATTAAATAATACCCTTGATTCTTGAATATACAATAGCCCAATAGTCATAAATAATAACGTTCTAATCTTAAGATATATCCAATATCTACATCAATTATAAATTGCGATTACTGCAGTTAAAATGTATGCCTATGAATAAAAGTTAGAACGCATTTATTTGTATGGATGATTAATTATTTCACCAATGTCGTAGAAAATTCAGTTTGTAAGCAATAAATATTCATAAGTGGAAATTAACCTTTTTGTTTTGTTTATAGTCACGTCCTGCGAAGACTGGGCATAGAAATATCGTTCGTTGATTTCACTGATATTGAGGAAGTAAAGAAAGGATTGCAAAAGAATACAAAGGTAAGTTTTTTGGTCAACTTACTTTTGGCTTACCTTTCCTTTTGCATACATGTGGGGTTTTTCCCACTATTAAAACAATACATATTTGCTTAAAATAAAATAACATAAGTAACTATGATGTTAATTAGTGCATAATTTAACACAAAGGTCATATTTTAAGCGTGTCAATAATCAATATACTGAAACAAAAACAAAAGCGCACACAACAACAAAGAAAGCATTCTTGTAAACTTGTTTAATTTATCTCTTATCGTTATTTTGAAAACTTTAAACGATAACATATTATTATTTCGTCATATTTTAAATGTAAATAAAGATGTTATGAAGGTTTAAGTTGAGAGAAACGATAAAGAAAAGTCATTGGTGTTGTTGAAAACAATCAACAAGCAATCGAGATACATTCGATATGCGGCTTACATGTGGTATTAAAGAATCATTGATAAAATGATTGGGTGTATTACAAACATTATTATCTTGTATCAATCAAACCAAGATACTATATGCACTTTTAGAAACGGCTTAGTGCCGCTTTTCGAATCTTGGTTCAAACTATATCGTGTAGTAACTAATTGTTAGTAGGTACATTGAAAAATATGTCATGTAAATTTTTAAATAAATATTAAGAAACCGGCCCTTTAATGTCTAAATAAATAAAAATTGTTTATAGATGTTCGTATGTCATGTCACATCACACATGTGTGATATACAAAATGCGCTAATTAAGGCTAAAAAAATGGTGCCAATCTTATGTTTGTTGTAAATAATCTACGCCCTCCATAATATCTAATATGAAGATGGTTTATATATGGAACCAGAAATCATGTTATTTGTCACGGACAGGAAAACTTTTCACACTTACAGAAGAACGTAATTCCCTGTATTATAATTATTTACATACCTCTTTTAACACATATATTATCTCTCAGATGCTATGGATAGAAACCCCGACAAACCCGCTCCTCAAAGTGATAGATTTGGAAGTAGTAACAAAACTAGCGAAGAGTTATAGCCAGGATATTATTGTGGTGGTAGATAACACCTTCCTTACACCATATTTGCAAAGGCCCTTCGACTTTGGCGCAGATATCGTTATGTATTCATTAACTAAATACATGAATGGCCACTCCGATGTTATCATGGGCGCGGCTGTTGTCAACGACGATGATTTGGAGAAGAGACTACGTTTTCTACAGAAATGTAAGTATTTTTTTGTAGATCATCTTGTATAGCTAATTTGAAAATTCATCAATAGTGATAGGTTTGTTTGATAACAGATAATACTAGACATCCATCGATAACATCAGAATGTTATCGATTTTTATATCTACGTAATTACAATTAGGTATGCCATCAACGTCTTTATTTCTCGTTGCTAAAAACCTCGATGAATACCTATGTATTCTAGTAATACATATATGTGTTAAATCAAAATTTAGGATGTTTTTTGGTAAATTGTCGACATGCCAGTAAGTACGCTTTTCCAAAGCATTGGAAATATTGACTATACCTATAGGTAATTCTGAAATATGAAATGCCGTCTATTGACTTATCTTTTGCAGACGTAGGATAAAAAATTTAAAGACGTCGTAAAAATATATCCTTATCTCACCTTGTAATTAGTTATATTATGATGTATGCCAATAATATGATGGTCTGTGACCCCTTATTTATTAAGATTTCATTGTTTTGTTTTGATTGTTTTAATCAATAGTTTGCACTTGACTGCGGTCAAGTTTATTTCGATTAATGAACGAAAGCAATGACCAATCAATATCAATTTAAGTCAAGAAGCTTCTTGATTTAAGGTGATGAATTAATTTTTCTAACATTTACGGCCCTTTTTAAACCTTCGTAATTTTTATATTATTAAAGTTGTCGTGATGAAAATTCTTGACAAGAAAGTTCAATAGTAACACAATACGTCTACCGTTTTAGAAACATGATTCCATGATATTTTCTCGATAGAAAAAAAATACAAAGTTCTCATTGTTATTTTTTTTAATCTCTGGCATCTTCAAAATAACTGTTATTTTATATCGACAATATCACTCATATACGAACTATTTAGTAGCGACATGTAGCAAGATGTGTGTTAGGTTTTGATATGTTCGGTTTTTAAAATATAGTTCTTTGTTCTTGTCTGTCGATCAAGTGTTTTATTTTATTAGAGGTTATGAGCCCAGATTTTTTAGTTGAAAATGACGACGAATTATCTTGTTAGTGTGCCTAAATTGAAAGGACGTGAAAACTACAGCGAATGGGCTTTTGCGGCTGAGAATTTTCTGGTGCTGGAAGGATTGTCTGATTGCATCAAGTCGGAGACTGTACCAGCAGAAATAGGAGCAGCAGGTGACGCGAAAACCAGAGCTAAGCTGATCATGACAATAGATTCGTCGCTTTATGTGCATATAAAAAGTGTACAAACGACACATGAGCTGTGGAAGAAATTGAAGAACCTATTTGATGACTCAGGATTCACGAGAAGAATCAGTTTGCTGAGGAGTTTGATTTCAATACGACTCGAAAATAGTGCTTCAATGACTTCGTACGTGACACAAATCATTGAAACAAGCCAAAAATTAAGCGGTACGGGCTTTAATATCAATGATGAGTGGGTCGCATCGCTTTTGTTAGCGGGATTAACAGAAAAATATTCCCCTATGATAATGGCGATTGAGCATTGCGGCATACCATTGACATCAGACGCCATTAAAACAAAATTATTGGACATGGAAGAAAGTGGAAATGGCAAAGACAGTAGCGCTTCCAATTCCAGTGGAGCATTTGCGAGTTATAAGATGAAACGGAATGTTGGTAACACTGAACAGATATCAAACTTGTCAAAGTCAAAACCAAAAGTCATTAGATGCTACAAATGTAAACAAACAGGACATTATCGCAATCAGTGTACATTTTCGGACAAAAATGCGTCGAATACAAATAAAAATGAACGCACAAGAAGTAACGCGTTTAGCGCCGTGTTCCTGAATGGTGAATTTTGTAAAAGTGACTGGTATATTGACTCCGGGGCGAGTGTTCATCTTACTGCGAACGAAGAATGGTTGTCAAATGTGTCGCGAGATGTTATGATCAAAGAAATTGTCGTGGCAAATAAAGATAAAATACCAGTAGTATGTACTGGAGATGTGCAGATTACGACAAAGACGCATGCCTGTGAATACGATATTACAGTGGAAGATGTATTATGCGTGCCGAAGTTGACTACAAATCTGTTGTCTGTTAGTCAACTTATATCAAAAGGAAACAAAGTTTCATTCAACAATAATGGATGTCAGATTTTCAACCAAGCAGGAGTATTAGTGGCTACAGCGAGTCTGTTGAATGGTGTGTATAAACTAAACATGCCTGAGTGTTGTTCATCGGCTGCAGTGATGGTGTCCAGTGAAGTTTGGCATCGACGTCTAGGTCATGTCAACAGCCAGTATTTGAACAAGATGCAAGATGCTGTACAGGGATTGACACTTGATAGTAAGACTGATATATCAAAGTCATCATGTGTTGCATGCTGTGAGGGGAAGCAGAGCCGCTTACCTTTTCCCAAAGAAGGTAACAGAAGTACTGAGTTGCTACATATTGTGCATACTGATCTCTGCGGACCAATGGAAAACCTATCTCTAGGTGGTTCTAGATACTTTATGCTGTTCATAGACGATTTTAGTCGTATGACATACATTTATTTTTTGAAAAGTAAAGATGAGGCATTAACATGTTTTCAACAGTATAAAGCAGAGGTTGAGAATCAACTTAATTGCAGCATAAAGATCTTGAGAAGTGACAACGGGACAGAATTCTGCAACAGTAAGTTTGACAATTTTTTGAAGTCGCATGGGATCGTACATCACAAAACGAACCCATACACTCCCGAGCAGAATGGCCTCTCGGAACGATATAATCGGACTGTCGTTGAGAAAGCCAAGTGTCTACTGTTTGATGCAGGTCTCGAGAAAAGGTTTTGGGCAGAGGCGGCACACACAGCAGTGTACTTACAGAACAGGACTGTGACCGCATCATTAAATTATAAAACTCCTTTCGAGATATGGACAGGCAGAAAGCCTGATGTAAGTCATCTTCGTGTTTTCGGTAGTACAGTCATGGTACATGTGCCGAAACAAAAGAGATTAAAGTGGGACAGAAAGTCTGATAAATGTATCCTTGTCGGCTATTCCAATGAGGTCAAAGGGTACAGAATTTACAACCCGAAGACTAATGCCATTACTACCAGTCGAGATGTTATAGTGTTGGAGAAGATGGAGACAGAGAGTGACCTGAAGGTACAGGAAAATTGTTCAGATGAAGTGAATATGGTTCCAGTGGAGGAAAAAGACTTGACAGCTCAGGAAGATTCACTTGAACAATCAGAGAGCTCGAACACAGATGACAGCAGTGAACTATATGTACCTTGTGAAGAAGACACATTAGATAGCTCTGAGACTGGTACAACAGACAGTGAAGACTCCATTATATTGAACAATGTCAACATAATATCTGGTCCCCGGCGTAGGCAGCAGCCAGACAGATATGGATTTGCAAGTGCTTGTATAAAAGATGACAACATGTTCATGGATGAGATATCCTTGCAGGAAGCTTTGGAAGGTCCAGAGAAAGAACATTGGTTAGCGGCAGTACAGGATGAGCTACAGTCATTCGAGAATCATAGTGCATGGGAACTCGTAGATGTACCAAAAGATGGTACTATAGTGCAGTGCAAGTGGGTGTTACGAAAAAAGTACGATAGTGAAAACAATGTGCGTTATCGTGCTCGTTTGGTCGCAAAGGGCTTCACCCAAAAATATGGTGTAGATTACACAGAAACATTTTCGCCTGTAGTGAGACATACAACCCTTCGACTATTATTTGCATTGTCTGTAAAGTTAGGTCAAATTAAATGTAAATAAAGGTCCAGTAGGGGCAAATAGTCATGTGCCCTATCAACAACTAATTGGTAGTTTGATGTACTTGTCAGTCTTAACTAGGCCAGATATTAGTTACTCTATAAGTTAATTAAGTCAGTTTAATAATTGTCACACAAAAGAGCATTGGGAATATGCAAAAAGAGTATTAAGGTATTTAAAACGAACTAAATGTTATGGAATAAAATATTGTAAAGAAGGTAATTCAGAAATAACAGGCTATGTAGATGCTGATTGGGCTTCTAACTCTGAAGATAGGAGATCATATACTGGAATGTGTTTTTTGTTATCTGATGGTGTAATATCATGGGAGTGTAGAAAACAGAAATGTGTAGCCCTCTCTAGCACTGAATCAGAGTATATTGGTCTATCTGAAGCATGTAGAGAAGCATTATATCTTAAGGAATTACAATATGAAATAACCAATAAGATGTACACTATTTGCATATTTAATGATAACCAAGGTGCGCAGAAGCTGTGTGCAAATCCAGCATTTCATAAACGTACAAAGCATATCGATATTAAATATCATTTTTGTTGTGATCTAGTAAGAGATAAAATTGTTAAGGTGCTGTATTTGCCAACAGCTGATATGCCAGCTGATATTCTTACTAAAAGTTTATGTTCAGCAAAACATTATAAATTTATGTTGCTTCTTGGCATAGTTTGTATAGAATAATTTTGTATATGATTGTTTAGTGAATATTGTGATAAGTAGGGGTGTTATTTTATATCGACAATATCACTCATATACGAACTATTTAGTAGCGACATGTAGCAAGATGTGTGTTAGGTTTTGATATGTTCGGTTTTTAAAATATAGTTCTTTGTTCTTGTCTGTCGATCAAGTGTTTTATTTTATTAGAATAACAAACGTAAAGTTACGACTTTTTGGATATTAACTATAAAATATACAACCTATACGCCTACCGATTTAGAATTTTGAAATATGCGATGGTTTTGAAATAAACAAGAAATACTTGAAATTAGCGCGCGACCAGCCAATATAGCGAGAGCCGCCCTGTACCTTCCTACCCCGATCGCTGCACGAGTCATTCCCGCTACGGCCGTCACACGGGGAACTTGTGTCGCTCGCGCAATCGTAAAAAAGGGTGACAACACGATAAGACAAAATGAGACAAATGGGGACAATAAAGAAAATAAGAAGAAGAAACATAAAGGTTGGAGGAAAAAGAATGCTTACAATTGGAACAAATTAATGAAGTAAGTTGGTTTTATTTTAAATTTGATGATAATTGTATTATAGACGATGTTTGATATGTACCCCTGTTTTAAGTACATAACGAATGTGTAAGATTTTTTCATTTATAGCATAGATAATCTTTTCAGAAATCCGGAATCCAGAAGGAAAATAAACCCACTGATTGTTCACAATGTGAACCCACTCCTTCGTAAGTACCTTTATTCAGTCAAAAATGTATGTTATCAACGCTCTACTGGTTTTATCGCATGATTTCATTTTTAGCAAAAAGCAACAAAGTGCAAAGAAATAAAAAATCATGGTGAACTTAGTGGAAGTATGGTGGATGTAATATGGAACAGGAGCTCATTGGAGTAGTATTATATTTAAAAAAAATACGAAAAAATTTCAAGAATTACATTTCTTAGTAGGTGGTAGATAAGTATGTTGTATAAAGAATTTGATGTTGATATTTATTTCATTTATACTTACTACACCTGTGCGGGAAATTGCTTAGTAATAAAACAGGTTTATATTCATATTTACATAGTAATGTGAGTTTTCATTTCGAAAAATTTTGTGTAAGTATATTAAATTGAGTTCCTGGGTGATCTGGAAACACAATTGGGCCCGGAAGATGGCGCTGCAGTCACTCCTCCTAATCACATGAACCGATTTGGATGAATATTTGTGTGCACATTTCATTGTTGTGGGATGATTGGTTGATTCGTTTTCACATTAGCTAATATTATGTATTTTTGTTGTAAACTTAATTTAATGTTTATAATACATTATTATTGGTATAAATAAGCCAGTGTTCGTCTCACATTGCTGTACCTGCCTACCTACCCTACCAGGGCCTAACTTTGTTCTGGCTATTTTATTTTGATTATTTGTAATGAATAATTACAATTATAATAGAGTGCAAAAAATAAATACATGCGTCAATATATTTTGTGTTTTTTTTAAACAATTTTTTTATTTAAAAAAATATCATTCCGACCGCTTTGCCCGCGTGGAATTAGGTTATATCGTGAATCTTGTTTTATCCCACAGAAGTGTTCAGTTCGGATAAAAAGTATCCTATGTGTAAATCCAGGCAATTAGCTATATTTTATCAAAATTGGTAATGTAGTCTTGACGTGATTAAGTAACAACTAACAAAAAAATATACAAATTAACATCCAAAGTTTCGCATCAGTTTTACTGTATTAGTGATATCTTCCACTCTTGACTTTGACTGAGAAGAATTAGGGTTTATATTTTATAACTTCTTTCAGAAATAGTATCTACCTTTCATTTCTGGGCATGATGTAATATCTACGTCAGCATCAAATTCTATCTAAATCAATTCAGTAGTCCGCGTTATTGTCTATTGAGTAGGTACCATTTCATTTTTTCAGAGTAACAATATTTTTTTGTTTTTTAAAGATTATTTATAACCTGTATTATTTTGTAATAAAGTAAACATTACGAAATAATAATAATTATTAATAATGTCTAAGTAGTTGTTGGAAAGAAGATTATTTGTTTATAAGCAAGAAAATAAAACCAATAAATCAACAATTAAATAAATGTATAACAATATTATAACTGTATGACGACTCCATACATGTTTGTCCCGAGTCGGCCAGCGGCAGCGCGGCGAGTTTTCAAGAATGACTTCGCGCACACCCGCGTTCGCGATAGCGAGCTATTAGACTCCGCCCGCCAAGCAGTGGATTTTTTTTTGTGTATCGTCTTAAGCAGATTGGTGATTATGTACCTAAGTAGGCACTAAATAAAACATGATTTATTTTATTAAGGTTTATTAGATTCGCATAATATGGCTTGAATATTAAAATATTTGAGATAGCATGTTTAGTAAGGTGTTAAATTTTATCATTTCAAATTATTTAAATTAGAAAAAAAATACCTATACACTTTATGGACTTATGGACAGATTATTTATTTAATATTGCCTACGGATTTACTTTTTGCCATACAGAAGGTTTTAATTAATAATATTAAACGGCCTTAAGGTGTCAAAGTAATGATAGAGCTTAAAATAATGTAGTAACAAACAAACATAAAGACAATTATTGATTGCCTTACAAAAACTTTTATTTATGGCAATCATTAGCGATTACTGCAAATAACGTCATTATAGGTATCGTAATTTATTCTAGTAACTTGTAATATTAATAATAATGGTAGGCTACAGGGATAAATACACCTGATTAGAACTAAATTGGGCATAATGCCTAAGAAATTTTCAAAAAATATCATTGAGGTAAGTAACTACTATGTATGAAAAATATAAATATAGGTACATATAGCGATCGCGTGTCGTAACACCTAGCTTTGGCAAACCGAGAACCTACTTGAACAATCGAATTTCTTCTCTTCTCTTTCTACTGTTTCAGTTTTATGTGACTTGGGACACCCAACTAGGTACTTATTACACTTACCTATGATAGGTATAACGATGAAGTACTCACGTAAAAACTGCTTCATTTATTAGTTACTTATAAACAAGCTCATGCGAAAATTTATAGAAATAATATTTACAAGAGAAAATTTCAGATAATCTCATTAGGGAATAATAAAGTGAAAAACACTCAACCAATTTTAAAAATTCTTTGGAATTTTACATTAGGTAACTGCGAGAAAGGTGAACGAGTTTAAAACTCATTTTAGGGAGAAATAAATATGAGTTTGAAAATAATCATAGGATAAATAATTCTTTCCCAATAATAATATTTAATGTATGTTATATCTTTCAATTCTAAACGGCAACAGATATAGATCATATCACAGATTACTAAATAGTTACTATAATATCATTGAGAATATCATCAAAGATAATTTAGGAACCTAGTTAGTCAAACTGTTATAAGTAAGCTTTGTTATCTTTGTTATGAAATAATCTCGCCGCTATCTCTATTTATATTATGAATTATCATTGTAACAATTAGTATACAATTTTGTATTATCATAGGAGCAATACAATTTTAACTCGTCCAACTACTGTCATTATCACAGACCGACCTTGGAATGCGAATATTTTTGGCAAAGATCTTACGTCATTATTAGGCCGACAACACACGCTCGTAGCATGATTGCGGGTACCTACGGGATAACAAATTTAAACTCACATGGGCCCCCTTCACAATGGGCATCATTGGGCTAGAGGAAATCACCATGGTGTAGAGAGCATAAAATATATCCAGGATCGGCCGCCATTGTAGGTGTCGCCATAATGGCCGCAAACATCGACGATCATTTTTTGGGCCAACGCTGCCCACTGTTCAGATAGCACAATATAGAATGTTAGGTAAAGTCAAAAGATGGGTAAAAGCTATATTAAATCCATTTATTTAGTGTTTACGTGATTACAAGAATTCGTAAATCAATTTAATAGGTATTTAAATTTAGTATGAGTGCAGAGGCCTCCCAGATTGTAGCATTTCGATTGCTTGAATTTATTGGCAACCTAAGTTGACAACTTTAAAGGATTACATTACAAGGATTATTTTATCCTTGGCTAGTGTATTCACTATTCTTATTGTTATTTCAAACCGTGCGTTTTGGAACAGATAACATTATAACGTGGGAGTTCAATCTATGTTTATAAATATTAAATAGGGATAAGTTTATTTTTGTCTTGCTATAAGATAAATATCTGCGAATAGAGATAGCTGTACTTATAGAAAGATTTAATAGTCTAGTCATCTTGTAATTTGATCTGGAAAGTTTCCGACAGTTTTAAAATAGGTGATTCCATATGTGAAAACATGTTTTTACATTATGATCTTGATGCGGGATTTATAAGGAAAATGTTTACATTAAACTAAAAAATATCTCCAATACTAACTTACCTATATTTGAGCTTTTTTCAAAAGCAGGTACCGACCATAGCTCATAGGTAAAAAAAAATAAAAAAAGGTAACTATGTACATTGTACATGTGCCATGGGCTTATAGATAGATAATTGGGCCAAGATTTTCGCTAGAGGTATGAAATTACATCGTATAAGGTTTCACACACCTCGCTCAGCCTTGTGGCTCGTTCAACTAATAAAATTACAGTTTGTCTTACATTAAATTTCTGTAAACCAAGGTTATTCAAAATCCAACACAACATTTATCTACTTATGCTCATATGTTAAAATTTATTTTTGTAAAAATATGAAAATAAACAAAAAATATCTTTCTGTCTGGAGAATTTTTTCATCTTCTTGTTACCTACAAATTTTCAAATCGCCACTACAAAATTAGATTCTATAATATAAAATTATTTCCCTTTTATTAATATCAAAATTTTTTTTTACTTAAGTACTTACTTATATTTTTATAAAAATTTTTTGCCCTTAAAACAATAAGAATTTCATAAATGGATTCATTAACACCTTAACAAAAAGCAAATTTTCCGATCTTAGAAACATTGGTATTTACTATTTACTTATCAATCCATAAATATTATGACTTCGATATTTTTCAATATTAATTTGTACTACCGTTGTATTTGGGAAGTAATAAATTATTTTGTTTTTAATACAATGATATTACGTAAAAAGATTTTTTGGGTGTTTTGGGTAGTTTTTTTTATACTTATTAAATATTTTTCGCGAATGATAAGATTCCTGATACTTCTTTCTCTCAAGAAACGGCCGCGGCGGTTAGGTCTAAATAAAATTTGGCACCTGTGTACATTGTATTGTGACACTTAGCACATAATAAATAGTGATAGATAAATTATACATAATCTGAATTTTCTAAGACGATAGTCTAGTATTGTTACCGTATAATTCATTACCACATGAATGTACAATAAAATATTTTTCCAGCAATGGGTATAGTCCCGTCACCAATGGACTGCTACTTAGTCAGCAGGAGTTTGAAGACCCTCGCCGTTCGGATGGAACAACACAAGAAATCATCTTTAATTATTGCGCAGTGGCTGTATGAACATCCTAAAATTGTTGACGTTTTACATCCTGGTGAGAAAAACTTTAATAAATTATTTTTATTGTTTATAAAATAGATTACTTGGGGTATGCTAATTATTCGCTAATATATTAGTAAAATAGTAAAAATAATTTGCCAGTGTCATGTCGTATACCAGGTACCTAAGTCCTAACACATTATTATATTATTAATAATGCTCATATATTTTTTGGAAAAAGTGTATATATTTTTTTATATTCGATGCCGAATGATTATTTCAATAGGTACCTAACTGATAAATTGACACGATAGATAGGAACGATGCATTGTCTTCGCTCCATTAAATGCCCGCATTGTATCGCTGATTGTTTCAGATTTCTTAGAAAATGAGAGTACACTTATAACTTTAATATGATTTTTATATACACTAACAATAACTAAATCACTTACCTACCGTAAACAATATTATTACCTCATTACCAATTTTAATGTAAAACATAAACTCCGTAACAATTAAATTTTGCACCCGGTTACGAATTTAAACTCACGTAACTAGATGAAAGTATGAATAATATTGAATATTAAATATCAGTTTTGACGCATTTAATTTTCACAGCTGGGACCATTAAAAAAATCTCAAAAAATGAGGATATTTTATTTGTAGGATAAAATAAAGAAAGACTAGTCTTAATAGATAATTATGTATATTCTATTTCAGGTCTACCTTCTCATCCACAGTACAAAATCTCACAAAAACAAATGACAGGACATTCTGGAACGTTCAGTTTCAAGCACATCGGAGATCTGAAGGAATCTAAGACTTTCCTCACTTCCTTGAAATTATTCACACTTGCCGAGAGTCTGGGTGGATACGAAAGTTTAGCTGAATTACCGTAAGTAATAAGTATAATTTATTTAGAATTTAAAATGTGCAAATTGCACATAAAATAATAAGATCGTGTTAGTTACACAAATTATGGCTGAAGAGGGGTTGAAGGCATTTTAATAATTTTGGATTAGGTATTGGAGTAGGTAAGTATATAGCTTGGATTCAGATAACAACTTTTTAAAATTTGTATACCTGAATTATAAAAAAACCGAGTTCAAAGTTCAAGAATCACTAGTCAAATCATTTCAAATAATAAAAAAAAAACACAGAAAAATGTACTATTTAAGCGGAGTAAGAAGTGAATTGCATCATTTGCATACAATGAAATTGAATCGTAGTTGCCATGGTACTGTGCAAGTTTACGTATGAGCACGTTAAAGCATTATAACTGAGAGGATTCGAATAACTATGGACACTCTAAAAGAAGATAGTAGTAATAGTCCCAGGTAACATATTAATTAGTAATAGGTACTATTTTTGACAGAAGCTGCAGAATAATAAGTGCAGTATTATTAAGTATAAAATCACACAAAAAAACGCGAACGCGAAACACATAATAAATATATATAATATGAAAACTTGAGCGATGTCATGGGACATCCGGATGGAACGAAGTGTTAAGTTAGAGAGAGACAGACAGAGAACCACGCGCACGCCGCACGGCTTGCAACTCTAGCAAAAAGTGTCGTGATAACTTTTCGTAAGAAGTTTTTCCGTCTAGCCCTCTTTCACAACGCGCGATAAGGAACTTCGTTCCAACAAAAAATATATATGTTCTAACATAGCATTGACTATGTGAAATGACCTTCGATACTCAGGAGTACAGTTCCTCATGGAACGATTTTTAACCCGTGATTCCCGAAAGTACCTAGCCTTCAAGAAAACTCCAATGTTTAAAATTATGTGAATACATAAATACATAGGTACATTTCAAATTTCAATACATCTATGTTGTATAAATGAAACAAATGAATAAAAAAAATGGATTCGACATGGTAACAAGATGTTGCTACCCACTCAATTGCGTCTATTGCTATAATTTACATCTTGTTGTGCCATTCAAGGAACGTCGGTTTAAAACGTTTTAAAAATTACCTTTACATTTAGGTAGGCCTTTTATGTTTGCTATAGAAACATTTTCAAAATTACCATACTGGTTATTGAATAAAAAAGCTGTTCTTATTATAATATTAATAAATCATAATTCATTAGTTTTTGTAACTTTAATTAAAATAAAATAAATAATTTAACACGCAAAAAATATTCATAATATTTCATAGCTACAATGCATTATTATGGTGAGAAACCTTTATGTAAACATTTCAGCGTTGATTGATTTTAATTACACGTCTAGGAAAACCATGACACACCACAGTATAACCAATGATAAGCAATCTATACGAGAATTATCCTTCGAGGACTTATTGCGTCATCCTTTATTACGTATAGTCAGCATTAAATTGCAAATTCTACCAGCTGGCAATGACGTGTTAGAGGAAAACTTGTTCGTCATTATATTCGCAATAGAAAAAAAAACATGATGCAATAGTTCTGTGGATTTACATATCTCGCATTTGTGGGCGTGTCGGGCTGTGGCTAAATTTGGTTTTGCATGCTTCTTGCGGCTAAGTTTATGCTTTATCAAAATTCATCTAGATGCGTTCAGCCATTTCTCAATGTCAACCTAACGAACATAAAATTTCACATTTCCATAGGTACTTCAGCAATAAAATATGCTAAAAGGTACTATTTAAGTGAAATAAACTAAATAGATATTATATTTAATTTGTTGTAACTCATAACATTGCTCATTAATGATTCTTTTAATTTAATTTATACGAATCGCTTCAAGAATATACTATAGTACAAACAAATCTATACTAATATTATAAAGAGGAAAAGTTTGTAATTATGTAAGTATGTATGTATGTATGGTTTTCACGCATAAACTACTGGACCGATTTCAAAAATTCTTTCACCATTAGAAAGCTGCATCTTCACTGAGCAACATAGGCTATATTGCATTTTCAAAAAAATTAGAGATCCTTACCAAAAATGCAATAATGTAACCCAAGGTATAAAAAATTCCTTAATAAAAATGCTGTCATCGCGTGCGCTGCGGAATCTATTGAAGATAGAACAAAAAAATGTTCTACGGTATTATAGAATGGATCAATATCTACAAGAAAGTCCGCGATACCATATGTCCATCTTCAGTAGTTATGTTACTACAACAACTTTTTTACGTTTTCAAAGTAAATAGGTAGAAGTGTCGACAGTAATCAAACCATGTTATCCATACACATATATTAATCCTTATCCCATTAAATGATGTTTTATTATAGACTGTTTCAATACCAGCAAAATACTTTTTAAATAAAAAAAATTGGATATTCCATTCAAAAGATATAACGAATTTTTAAAAGTGTCAATCTGCAGAAAATAGTAGGTATAATGAGCAGACGGGGTGGGTGAAGATGATGGGACGGGGTGAAGGTGATTTTCATGTGATTAAAAATTAAACCTATAGTCTGACCTATAGTAGACTTTTCACAGTCACGATATCGCTATCTATGCGGGTGAAACCGCAGGGCATTGCTAGTGGGTTAATAATAGCACCGATATCTCCTGTTTTCTAATTGAAAATATTAATTAACCGTTTCTAATTTTCAGTTCTCTCATGACGCATGCATCTGTGCCCGAGGACCAGAGAGCAAAACTGGGAATTACTGACAACCTAGTCAGACTTTCAGTTGGCTTAGAAGATGTAGGAGATTTGATTAAGGATCTTGACCAAGCCCTCAACAAAGCTTTTGATCTAAAGAATTAAATAATTTTATAAGACATATTTAATCATTTCTCAATAATGTATCACAATTTTATTTAGTATTTATTTTGTCCGTTTCATTTTTTAATTTTGTTATGTAAATGTACCTAATGGTGGAATGTGATCATTTTACACAAATTAATAGAATATTTAAAATGGAGTTCCTATATTTTATATAATTATATTTGAATGCATGTAAATTGTAAACTGTAGGTAAATACTATCAACAATCTTGAACCAGACCTTTCTTCGTATTTACAAAGCATTTACGCTATTATTGTGTTAATGAAGTATTTTTATACAAAAACATTTGCATAGATAAGCGGGTGGGTTGGGTTAAACATGTGCATTTTTAGGATAATTAAATGAATATCATTTCCACTTTCGACTGCTCTGACAATTTCATAGTGTTTGTTGAATTTTTATTTTATCCATACGAGCGATACATAGTATCGAAATTAAATAATTTTTTTTAACTATTTTGTTTCTTTACTCGACCCCAGTCCCCACATCAGTGTGTATTTGATAGTATAGGTACTAGGTAAGAATTAATTTAATATTTTACTAGCTATCCGCCCGCTGCTTCGCCCGCTTCATCGAAATCTAATAAATTATATACCTTCCTCTTGAATCACTCTAGTTACCACATACCTATCTATTAAACAAGTCAATAACTGCGTTAAAAACAACCGACTTCAAACTTGCACTTGCAACATTTACAAATACAGACAAAAATGCTCATAAAATAAAAACTACTGGGCCTATCCGAATAAAATTTTTATGGGACCAATTCGACACCATCCCGCATCGAACAAAAAAAGAATCACGTAAATCGGTTCAGAAACCACGGAGTAATCGGTGTACATACATAAAAAAAAAAAAAAAAAAAAAAAACATACCGGCCGAATTGATAACCTCCTCCTTTTTTTTGAAGTCGGTTAAAAACCGCATCAAAGTCCGTTGCGTAGTTTAAAAAATTTAAACATACATAGTTAGGTTAGGTTAGAAATTATAATGTTGCATGTAAGTTTGTTATTTCTTCACGCGAAAACCACTGAACGGATTTTGATGAACGATACTTGGGAGAGATGTAGGCTACATCATGTAGCTGTAGAATTATTGTTTGTGTCTGCAGCAGACTGTTAGTTTGCAAGGGAAACTACCCGCCACGGCTATTATACTAAATGAATATTCCTCTTGGACAATAATCATCGTAATTTGTTTTTTAACTGATGTCAATTGTCAATTGAGATGTATTTAGTGAATTTAGCCAATTAACCGCCAGTTTCTGAATTGAGACAATTCTTCTAGCCAGAGGCGTATCTCCTGCCGTATTAATAATACGGCCCTACGGGGCCCCCCGGGGAAAGGGGATACCACCTTATAATACTAATTAATATCATAAAAAAGCTTTAAAAATTAAAACCGTCATCTGAAAAAAGATCAAAATATATTTCGATATTTGTTATAAATAGATGCGTGTGGCCCACTGCCCACAACACGCTAACACGCTACTCCACTTATCCTAGTTGTATGTTTTATTTGTGATACGCAATTTTTGCGCATAGAAAACAATACACGAATTATAAATAAGGCGTCGTTTAATATTATTCTCTCTCCATAGTACACGGGTAGGTACTACCAAAAGGAAGATACCCGGTCCTTTGGTTTGGAAGGCTTACGTGGGGACACAGGTCCAACACGCAGAGGCCCTTTAGAGAATTTAATGTGTTGTGACTTGTGGGACACCAGCCGCAGCCTGGCCATGACTGCACTATAGAGATACAGCCTAGCCGGGCAGTCCGCGGCCAATGTAGGACTATTGCAGAATAAATGGAAATTAATAAATCTGGGTTATGGAAGGGGGTGTTAGATGGACTGGTATATTGGGTCTATGGGAACTATGGACGTCTGCCTTTTCAATATTAAAAATTGAAAATTATGGCGGATGGTGACTCGCCAGTTCGGTCGATGGGCTCCCAAAAAGTTATTCTAATATTTATAATACATATTTTATTTTTAATTCGTAATGATGAAAATAATGTTTTTACTTCATACTCCGGGTAAGAGTGTTGACAATAATAATCAATCCATTTGCGTGCGTAGATAGTCAATCGATTCAGGCGAAATTTAACGAGTGGCAATCATCGAGGTGGCAATACAAAATTTTAAACAGTTATTTATAGTTCACGTAACCGTTAATGCCCATTTTGACAAGTTAGTTCCTCATTTTCAACACGATCCCATTGGAGATCAAAATTCCTAGCCTAGATTTATATACAGTTTACACATTATTTTTAATAACTCAGGCGCCGGAATCACAGACACAATAGAAAATCTATTGTGTTGTGGACTGATCGGGCCGTTCGGGGCTCAATGGGTTAATATTAGAAAGTTATATGTAGATAAATTAATGAAGAGATCGTAGAAACTTCAAAGTGATGCATTCAGATGCAGATGGTTTTTGTTTAAACGCGTTAATTTCAGAAACTATTGGAACGATTCAAAAAAATATTTCACCGTTGGATATTATTTATATATGATCCCTGAGTGTTACAGGTTCTATATCCTCTATTTAAATTGTAGATTAATAGAAATAAAGCATATACTACAGCTATTTTATTCAGCACTCCTGTCTCCTGATAATAAAATAAAGCAAATATCACTACAGTAAATATTAGGAGCAAATGGTGTACGTTAAAAAATATTATGAATAGCTTACCTACAAGTACACCTTTCTATCTCGCTTTATTAAAAAAAATCTTTAGTGGTACGACTATGTCAATAATGTTCATTGTATAATATATTAAATGGTCCAGGTGAAAGATTTGTCAACAATTTAATTGTACAAAGCAATACTATTTTTCAAGACGAGCGAATTCAACTGAATAATTCCATGCCAATCGTGCATATTATTAACTGGGTATTACAATTAAAAGTAAATAATAAACTTTTATTTCATAACTAACTTTGATATTGTATCTGTTTATGTTAAAAATATATATCTGTATTTATCTCGGTTAAGATGTAAACAAAATCAGTTTCATATGTAGATTTCATTTAAAAAAACTTTCAATGTATATTATTTTATGTTATCAATAGTAACACATTTTATCAAGCTATTATAGCGTAATTACTGACGTGTTTGTTTTTTTATTAACCACTAATTATTCTATTTGAATATAATCAAAATTTTAAGGAAAATTGGTTGTTTAACTTATTCATTATAAATTTTCTTGGTACTTTTCCTATGCAAAAAAAATGTAACTGTAACTAAATACCACAACTATACAAATATAATTATCTACAAATCATATTACTACATATTTGTTATTCAATAAATTACTTGTAGATATTGAAATAACAATATATTCATTAATGTAGGGAAAGGCTCCGAAATTTTAGGCTTTCTATTTCTGTTTGGTTAGCTTTAAATATTTAATATCTAAAGATAGATATAAAACATATTGAATATCTGAATGTGGAATCATTAAAAGAAAAAAAAATCAAACAACGGTTTATGGAACACTGTAAGTTTTCATAAAAAACAAGTAAATGTATCATTAATATTGTTGCCATTTCAGTACAAAATTTACTAGTAAAAATAAAATATGAACACTTGAAACTCCTAAATAAGATTACATTATCAAAGGTCAATCAGCTAAGTCATATTGTCGGAAATATCTGGCTACTAAACATATAAAAACATTCAATGGGGTAGCATATTCCTTTGATGATTCATTTTCTGGATTAAGGCGAGATCTGAAAACAAGAATATTAATGATAAATGCATTGAAGAAGTACAATCATTTTGCAAATTCTGTGTTAAATTGGCAAAGTTCCAGTTTGTCAACGCTTAGAAATGGTTACTAGCTTATTGTCTAGCACCTAGTATACTAGGCATTTAGCAGAATAATTAAGTGATAAAAATTAAAAACATCTAAATAAATGTTTTAAAACTCTGTGCACAAAATATCTTAGTAAATGTTTCATATAAATTGTATACACAATTTCTATTTTATTTTTTAAGTAAGCACACTATAATTTTAGTAGCTCAAAGAGTAAACAATAGTGTAATTTATATCTTAGGTTAGTCAATTTCTCTATTAGCATAATACCTTATTTCAGCACATTTTCTTGCTAAATTTCTCAATATGCTCACTGTGTCTGAGAGCAGTGGTTGTCTTGTGCAAGCGAGTATTGCATATATCCATTGGCCTTGAATAAAAATATTTCATTCACAAATTGTATACCAAATATCAATAAAAATATAATATGGATAAAGAATATTTCAAGATCATAATTTAGTGGCAATAAGTTTAAATTCTCCTTCTAGTTGTTGTATAAACTAATTCATAGTCAAAATGATTGAAAACAAATTTGTTTACTAATTTTAACTAGGTATTTATTGTATTTCTTCCATTTCGCTACATTTACTCATCTTTTAGAAAAAATTCCACCAACATAATGTTGTCAATATTGAGATATGATTATGATATGATTCATTATAAAATCATAAACTTGCAAGTATACCAAATAGTGATACAGATGCAGAAAGAAGAAAATGTCTCAAGAGTAAATAATATCCACATTCATCTCCAGTAAACGTTATTTAAGGACATTCATTTATTATTACCTGTTTTATAAGGGATAGTTTCCCCAGGTTTAATTATATTTAAAGATTCAATTAATATCTCCAATCCATTATCTAGAATGGTATGATTTAGACCAAGAATACATGTTAATGTAGGTTCCCGAGTCTCAAAAAATTCTCTCCATTCCTCACTACTGGTATGGTCTAATGCAACTCTTGTAACATCCTTTGCCCATTGTGCCTTCTTTGCTAACAAGCGCGAGATATACATGCGGCTTTCTGAAAAATCCGCAACTTGTACATTTTGCCATTCTATAGTTGGTTTTAAATTATCTGGTGCTTTCACGTGAGGGACCTGTAACAGCAAATGAGTAATTCTGAACCAGGAGTAAATGCTTAGGACTTTATTTTATGTTAACAGTATTGTTACCTGTTCGACAAAGCACGACTGATTCCGGGAAAATTTTGAGCAGTCTATGTTACACCTGGTGACTGTGGCATGGTTTCGTCTCTCATTCATTACCTTTAAAAGGTACTCTTCACCTGTTGTCGGTATTTCTTTAAGTTCAACATTTTTAGAAATTTGAAAGCAAGGAGATTTTAATGAATCTTCTTGTTCTTCAGCTTTATTCAATTTAAATATACATTGTTTAGCTGACATTTTAGGATTGAATTTAGGATAGGAGGATAGGTATTTAGGTTTGTAATAAACAATTAGCAGCGAATACATACAAATTGCACCAATAGTATTTAATGATCAAATTTATTTATAAACAGAACTAACTAATATTCAAATGAAATCATTTTTAAAATTTGAATTAATAATTCAAAAATAAAAACACAAAACAAAGACACACTGACATATGAACACTCTGTCATCACAGTCTGTCAGTGTCATCACAGAGCAAGTAATATTGTCTGTTGATTGTCTGTCATCTGTAGCAGTCTGTGGTCAGGTGGTGGTCAGGCAGGTGGTCTGCCGTATTATTATACTTAGTACTCTTTGTGGTCAGGTTAAACCATGATGATATTACAGTATTAAGAGGGCGTATAAAGCCAGATAATTCTACGATTAAGCCTCGCCCATTACGCGCCATGCCGCGCGCCCTCACAATACCCTCATACACCCGGCTCATCCAACGTACGTAAAGTTCATCGCACGCTAAATTATACACAATATTCTTCGCTCGTTCAACGCGTATTTTCGGTAGTTAATAGGTATGTTGTCTAAAATAATTGTATAAAACAGTGAAGTTGAAATCATCACAAATTATGTAATATGTCTTTTTATTATTATTTGTTTATAATTATTAATGATAATCTATACATATTATAAAACAATGAAAAAACTGTCTGTATGTAATATATAAAAAAAAAACAATATTAGGGAAACAGTATAGAGCACGAATCCGTAAAAAAAGTCTGTCGAAATAGCGAGTATAGATACTATTTTTAAATAAACATACGCAGTCGACGACACACATTCCTCCAGAACTTTATTTTGATTAATTTGGTTATAGTCCATTGAATGAGTCCCTCCAAGGGGGGTCTAGAGTGCGTGAGTTAGTAACGTAAGATGTTTCTTCGGAAACATGTCAAGAGTCCCTAGGTAATAAACATACTAAAACCCCGGGACACTAGGAGGAGCCCCGGAGTGGGGGGAGGGGGGAAATGAGTCCATTTTTTCATTTTTCGCTTAAATCTCAAAAACGGTACATGTTAGAGAAAAACTTTCAAGGAAAAGTTGAAAGGCCATAAAGTTATCTACAAGTTGTACCTAAATCATTTTTTCCTATATCCTACCGTTTCTGAGTTATAGGCAGTAAAAAATGATTTTGGCTCAAACAATTTCCCCATACTACACATCAATCGATCAAAAAATATTTATTTCTTTCAAAAAACTCAAATGTGCAACTTGTGACCGGTACTAATAGATTGCTCTTAATTAGGTCTATCATTGGTAAAATAAACACATTCCTCCATGGAAGCCTTTAGGAGGAATCGATTGTCAAAATATTATATTAGGGCAGTTTGAGTTACTGAACTTGATCTTTTTATTTTTTTCTTCCAAAAAACTCAAAAGTGCAACTTGTGACCGGTACAGATAGATTGCTCATAATTAGGTCTATCATTGCTAAAAATACCAGATTCCACCACGGAGGCGTTTACGGGGAATTGAATTTTATCAGGGTAGTTACGATACATGAACTTTTTATTTTTTTTCTTCCAAAAAGCTCAAAAGTGCAAATTGTGACCGGTACAGATAGATTGCTCATAATTAGGTCTATCATTGATAAAAATACCAGATTCCACCATGGAGGCGTTTACGGGGAATTGAATTTTATTAGGGTAGTTAGTTAAAAAGTTCATGTATCGTAACTACCCTAATAAAATTCAATACCTCCTAAAGGCCTCCATGGTGGAATCTGGTATTTTTATCAATGATAGACCCAATTATGAGCAATCTATCTGTACCGGTCACAAGTTGCACTTATGAGTTTTTTGGAAGAAAAAAATAAAAAGATCAAGTTCAGTAACTCAAACTACCATAATATAATATTTTGACAATCGATTCCTCCTAAAGGCTTCCATGGAGGAATGTGTTTATTTTACCAATTATAGACCTAATTAAGAGCAATCTATCAGTACCGGTCACAAGTTGCACTTTTGAGTTTTTTGGAAGAAAGAAATATTTTTTGATCGATTGATGTGGAAATTGTTTGAGCCAAAATCATGTTTTACTGCGTATAACTCAGAAACGGTAGGATATAGGAAAAAATGATTCAGGTACAACTTGTAGATAATTTTATGGCCTTTCAACTTTTCCTTGAAAGTTTTTCTCTAACATGTACCGTTTTTGAGATTTAAGCGAAAAATGAAACAAAACCGGCCAAGTGCGAGTCGGGCTCGCGCACAAAGGGTTCCGTAGCAGCAAATATAATAAATTACAGTTAAATCAACCTATCTCAAAAACTATAAGAGATACTTTGATCAAACCAAAAATCGTTGAAAGAGTTAATTAGCATGCATCACCTCTATTTTTTTTAGAATTTTATACCCCGTAGTTATAAAAATAGAGGGGGGGGGACATACTTTTTACGACTTTGAGAGCTGATATCTCAAAAACCGTTCACTTTAAGAAAAATGTTTTTTAGAAAACTTTATATCATTTTAAAAGACCTTTCCATTGATACCCCACACGGGTATGTACATCGAAAAAAAAAATTTCATCCCTCAGTTACATGTATGGGGGGCCCCACCCCCAATTCTTTTTTTTACTATTTAGTGTCATATTTTTGTAGCGGTTCATACAACACATATTCCCATCAAATTTCATCACTGTAGTACTTATAGTTTCCGAGTAAATCGGCTGTGACAGACGGACAGACGGACAGACGGACAGACGGACATGACGAAACTATAAGGGTTCCGTTTTTGCCATTTTGGCTACGGAACCCTAAAAATGGACCCATTTTCCCCCTCCCCCCACTCCGGGGCTCCTCCTAGTGGCCCGGGGTTTTAGTATGTTTATTACCTAGGGACTCTGGACATGTTTCCGAAGAAACATCTTACGTTACTAACTCACGCACTCTAGAACTTTTTATTCAATGGACTATTAGATTGTACGACATTTTTCGACTCAGCAATTATTCTAAAAATAAAAATAAAAATTATCCTTTATAAAATATTACAAAGTTCTTCGAAATTTACGTATTATTTTATCGAGAGCTGGTAACTTTAGCAGGTACCTTTCTGGAGTATTTTTTTCTGCGTGGCAATAGTCAGTAGACACAGGTTGAGAGTGAGGGTCCACATTTTCCAAATTTAAAATTGTTCTGTGAAATTAGACTGAATCATCAGACTGAAAAATTTTTGTAAAACGTCATTCTTATAAATGTGTAGCTGGGCTCTTATGGGTCTATATCAGATGTTCTAGATCTTTGATTTTTTTTAATCAACAGAAAATTTCCATCAGACGCAACAATTTTTGTTGACGTCACTCCTATAAATGTTAGAGTGTGATCTCAGGGTCCCTCATCATACATTCTAGATCTTCGAATTTGTATATAATTATATTGCCCAGATAATACCTACACAACAAAATAACTTTCATTCAAAGCCGTCCAATAGTTCCGGAGATTGGCGTGTACAAACAAACAGACACATAGAGTTTTTTTAGGATTTACGGGAACAAACCTATCCAATGTCCTTTCTCAGGTCTCAAGCTAAAAGTTAGAGCTTAGAGAGCCAGACATACATACAGACAAACAGACAAAAATTCTATAAACTATGTACCTATATTTTTGGCTCCTATATCGATTGAAAATCACGCCCCAAGTATCCGTAAAAATATTCAATGTACAGTTTTGACTTTCGTACAATTTTTTTTTTTATACCTATGTGATTGTAATATTATTATCTAATACAGATTGTAAATATGTATATATATAATGTGTAGTTACTATTCACAACTTGTATTGGTTATTTACTGGAGCAAACATAGGAATCTACCTATAGTAATACTATAATATATATATCACTACATAGTATAAAACAAAGTCGCTTTCTCTGTCCCTATGTCCCTATGTCCCTATATCCCTTTGTACGCTTAAATCTTTGAAACTACGCAACGGATTTTGATGCGGTTTTTTTTAATAGATAGAGTGATCCAAGAGGAAGGTTTATATGTATAATAACATCCATTAAATAGTGGAGAAGTACTGTTATTTTTGAGGTTTCTAATGTGATGTCGTAAAAAATTACATTTTTTCCGCTTACATTGCTAACGCAGGCTGAACCCTACGAGATTTATCAAAATAATGTACTAAGTATTATACACATTGAAAAGGTCTACAGAAAAGTCCGCGATGGTATATGTCTATCTCTTATGGATAACCCACAATAACTTTTTTTTGTCATTTACTTTTTACGACTAATAATGGCTAATTTTCGAAGCGATTTTAACCAATACAGCATTAATCCTTAACCAATTAAATACCTTGAATACATTGTTCATTTAATATAGATCTATATGGCCCTTTACACCGTATGATTTAAGTGAATATTTTCGAAGATATTACAGATTTAAAAATTGCGGGAGGTAGCGTTTGCGGCGGTGCCGGCCGGCCGCTCGGCTTTGTTTTATACTATGTAGTGATAGTGATACCCGTGCGAAGGCGGAGCGGGCCGCTATGTTTTTATATAGTTACAACGTTCACAGTTTTTCTGTTGTCTATTTAGTTATTAGTATCAGCATTGCACCCGTGCGAAGCCGGGGCGGGTCGCTAGTATATATATATATATATAATAATATTATAAAACATTCCCGATTTGATTGATTGCATTTGCAAGGCGACCGTAGGAATTAGGTACCTACATAACTAAGTATAAAAAGTGTCTTTGTAAATTGTAGGTACCCACTATGAATGTAGGTATCTATAAATATCGTCGCATGAATACTCAATTCGCGGAAACGAATTTACAGAATTTACACAAATAATAATATCCAAACTCGCCTGGATAAACTTTCTCAAATGAATCTATAGTTTAGGTGGTCTGTTGCGGTTCTGCATCAGGTGTTTCAGTTTTCAAAATAAATTATTATTTTATATTTCCCGGATAATATAATAGTACCTACACAACAAAATAACTTTCATTCAAATCCGTCCAGTAGTTCCGGAGATTAGCGTGTACAAACAAACAGACAAACACAGACAGTTTTTTTTATTTACGGGATAAAACTCATCCTATGACCTTTCTCAGGTCTCAAGCTATATCTGCACCAAAATTAGAGCCCAGACATACATACAGACAGACATACAAAAATTCTAAAAACTATATTTATGTATAGATATGTACTACATATAATATATGTATAGGTATGTAATACAGATTATGAATATTATATTATATATATATATACATATACATATGTATATTATAAAAAAATACCTATTCAATGTAAGTACAGTTTTGACTTTCGTACGAATTTGTTATACCTATGTATAGATGTTATGTATGATTATCTAATACAGATTGTAAATATAATATAATATAATATGTACTATTCACAACCGGTTTACATATTATTTATATTATTATTTACTGGAGCGAACATAGGATCTGCCTATAGTAATAATAATATTATAAATCTTTCTTGACTTGATTGATTGCACCGCGACTGTAAGAATAAGGTACCACTATGAATTTTATTTACCTATCTATAGTTGCTGCTGCTATCGCGTCAATACTCAGCCCGCGGAAATTATTTTACAGAAACTAAACTTTCTCAAATAGGTAAATCAAGACTTATCTTTTTATATTATAATTATTATTTATTAATATTATAACAATACTATTATAACCTTCGACATTTAGTTATCTTTTCAATTTGAATCTTCTTTAGTTCTCGTTTCTTAAGTCTTTTCATTTTGTTGTTTACCATTTTCAACAAATCAATATTCGGCGTAATTATAAAACACGGCGCAGCAATTTTAGCGTGGTCTACTCGTCTCAACGGAGCGATAGCGTCTGATGTATGAAATAGAATTATGTTTTTAGCTCCCGGAACGTGCGATGGAAGATGATTTCTTGCGTAATTAAAAATATAGTAAGCGCCAAAAGTGTTTTATCGTGATTAAACCAAAACTAAAAGTAATTACACAAAATGGTCTGACAAATATCTTGCAAATGTTTTAATATAATTGTTTATGAAAAAAAAATCATAATAAGTATTACCATGTCCAGTAAAAAACGTAAAAGTGTGAAATTTAGAGGTAACTTCGTGAATTTTTTCTATCGAGTCAATTTCAATATTTTATGTTTTTGATCTGACAATATCATCGAAAATATCATCAAGTTTTACATATATTTTATTTTTTATATTTGGTCTTGAATATTACACGTATCAACTAAAAGTTGATTGGTGATTTGACTTTATACGCGCCCTTAAGGAATATATTATGGAAGATAAAAACCCATGGAGGGTTGTCGCGTAAAAACCACAGGACAGTTCTTTGGCATATTATGATAATATATTATGATATTACATATGTAATTTGTAAAATTGTAAATCTGACATGATTAAAAAGAGCAACTATGGAGTTTCTTGCCGATTCTTCTCCGTAGATACTGCTTTCCGAATCGGTGGTAAATGTTAAAAATAGTTTGGAAAATCCAAAAGTGCACGCCTCATAATTTTTTTTTAATAATTATTTATTAATTATTATTTTTGTTTATTTAATAACAATTAAACCACATAGAATCAGACCCTGAAAAATGAAAGGGTTCTATTCCTGAGCATACTCAAGCGTAAGAGAAAAAAAAAGACTCGATTAGTAAAGTATTTCGGTCGCTATCGTGTTAACAAGAAAATCCTCCGCACATACAGACACACGGACGTCCAAGACAGAACTTTTTTAAACTGTTTTTTAACTAGTTTAAATAACAAAAATGACATAAAAATATCTAATTTTTAACTAGTTTAAATAACAAAAATGACATCAAAAATATAATGAATGTTAAAAATAGTGTTTTTTCTTAATATGTGTGTGTATGCACTATGCAGTGCAATGTATGATACATAAAGACATTTTAAGTTTGAAAAATCAGATGTTTTGCGCGAAGTGACAGTAGTACCCACCTCAACGCTTCGCTTAAGAGGCGTGCAATATGTACTTATTGACGTTTCAAAAGTGCTTCTAGAAGAAGTCTAATTGAATAAATAAATGTTTGAGTTTGAATTTTTGAGTTTGATAGATGACCTCACGATGACCTAGATGACCATTCACCAAAGAGTACATAGCATGGAAATATACAGGGTGTCCCAAGAAGTATAGATATACTGAAGCCAGGTATTAGCTGAGGTAGAAGACCTAGAGGGCTATCCGAATCACCCCATGTATTTTATGCGATGTTTTGTATTTTCGGAGTTATGATGCTTATTTTTAAATTTTCTCCTATTGCCGAGTACGATGAGATTTTTATGTAGCATGACGTGACTTATTGCGGTAGACGCTTGATTTTTTTGTGTGCTAAGCTGAAAGATAGGCTAATTCAGTATGGTAACATTTACTATCGTTAGATTTTCGAATTGAATATAAAAGGAATGGAATGGCAAGAAAGATAAAATTACCCAGTATATTCACAACTTTAAGGGCCCGTAAAAAAATAAAATCACTTGAAAAAAGATTTTCGCTTTTAAAACCCTGCTCTATCTATCGAGTAGCTACCGTGAAAATTTCATTTTATTATTCACAAGGCTTCAATCGAAAAATTTAAATTTAGATGTAGTAAGTGCACAATTTTAATTTACATGATGATTAATAAAAACAAATTAAAACCAATTACATACAAGGTGTTAAATTACAAGAAATATTTAAAATGGCCCCCCTGTTGCTTAATGCAAGTGCGAAATCACCGGAAAAAGTTGTTTTTTAAACGTCTGAATCTCCCCTGAGTATTTATGTTCTGTGGTCTGAGTACCCATAGATTGTTTTTAATGGTTTCTTGCTACTCTCAATTTCCGGTGATATACCTTAATCATTCTATAAAAAAAGACGTGTGGCACTCGGGGACTGCCGCGGTAAAGCTATTGCCTATACAGTCTTCCTCTATGGCTATTGCATAGCGTGCCTTCAAGCGCCCGTCGGAGTGGGGAGCGTGAGGTTTTTACGTTACGGAATTTCTGGAGTCGGTCCCCGCGCTCGAGGCCCGCGATAGAAGCTATGCAATAGCTTAAAACCGTAATCCATTGCGTAGTTTTAAAGATTTTTAAGCCTATAGGGACATAGAGATATAGGGACAGAGAAAGCGACTTTATTTTATACTATGTACATAGTGATTTTATATCTCGAATATTTATCCATATTCATCTTTAGTCAACATTATCAATTAAATAACTAATTCTTTAAAACATGAAAATAATTTATGTTGAACATCTTCGATGATACGGAAAAATCCGCGATGAAGCTCTTATTATCTCATAGACCCACTCGAATTTCATGTCAGACCTTGCGATAATCCCGTATTACTGGTGACTGATATAAATGTTTGTATCAGTTTATTATTTACGACTGATATTTTGTTATCATGGTTTTTTGCCATGCCTGCGTGTATATAAGCGCCTCATTCATTTATATTTAGATCTGTGACTGTGCATAGTGGTCGTGTCCTTGCGTTGTCGGTCTAGTTCAAATTCATTTATTTCAAGGTAAGATTTGAGCGATGTAAATTATTGTTATCGAAAAAAATGTGTCGAGTTTACACATTGAGTATTTATAATGATTAATGAATATGAATCGCAGTCATGTTCTTTGATATGGAAGTTGTCTAGGTAAACTAAATTTACCTAAATCAAGTAATATTAATTTTTATTTTTTATATATAAAGGGAGATAGGATTTTTTGGTATTAAGTCTTTGTTGTTCGAAAACAGACGATATTTGATAATTCTAATCGATATAATCAAGTAAAAAGAATACTTACTAGCTCTTGAAAATAAAATTATCATGGAATCGAACATTTGTACTTTATCAATAAAACTAGCGGTCCGCCCCGGCTTCGCCCGTGGTACATGTTTACGTTTTCTCTACATAAGAACCATCCTCGTACTTCAAGGAATATAATAAAAAAAGAATTATCGAAATCGGTTCAGCCGTTCTCGAGTTATGCGCTTACCAACACATTTTGCGATTCATTTTTATATTATAGACTAGCGGTCCGCCCCTTCTTCGCCCGTGGTACATATTTACGTTTTCTCTACATAAAAACCATCCTCGTACTTCAAGGAATATAATAAAAAAAGAATTATCGAAATCGGTTCAGCCGTTCTCGAGTTATGCGCTTAGGTACCAACACATTTTGCGATTCATTTTTATATATAAGAGAAGAAGATGACATGTAAATATGAGAACATCAGTAATCTGAAAACTACTAGAAGTACATACTAAGAATTATTGTCCAAATTAAGACCCCTCGTTCTGGATCATTGTGTTACTAGGTATGTACTACGTACTAGACAGGGCATCGCTACTACACTATTAATTGTAACACGAGTTAGAGCCAATCTCAAACCATTTTTTTTTGTTACATTGATTGGTTTTAATTGATAAGTTTATTCATATTTTTTTAATAAGATAAACAATATTTTTGTTACATTGATTGGTTTTAATTTATAAGTAAAAAGAGGCAGAATATCTACAAAGTGTACTCAATAGGTAGCGGCCGCGTTAAAGTTCTATTAGGTAGTAGACGTCTCACGGCTGAAACGACGACGACATTCTCAAAGAAGGAAATTCTCTAGAATTCTTGTAATTTTATTACCTACCTAGAATCATTCATAAATCAACTTCGGAAGTTACTTTTGATGAGAAAATTATAATGAATGAGAAATAAACAAAAGAATGTTCAGTAGGTAGGTAGTTCCAGAGCCCATAAAAAATCCACTCTGTATATAGGTAAGGGCTGTATTGCACGCCTCATAATATGCGAAGCGTTGAGGTGGGTACTACTGTCACTTCGCGCAAAACATCTGATTTTTCAAACTTAAAATGTCTTTATGTATCATACATTGCACTTGTAAGATAATACATACACACACATATTAATAAAAAACACTATTTTTAACGTTCATGATATTTTTGATGTCATTTTTGTTATTTAAACTAGTTAAAAAACAGTTTAAAAAAGTTCTGTCTTGGACGTCCGTGTGTCTGTATGTGCGGATCCTTTTTCTTGTTAACACGATAGTGACCGAAATACTTTACTAATCGAGTCTTTTTTTTTCTCTTACGCTTGAGTATGCTCAGGAATAGAACCCTTTCATTTTTCAGGGTCTGATTCGATGTGGTTTAATTGTTATTAAATAAACAAAAATAATAATTAATAAATATTTATAAAAAAAAAATTATGAGGCGTGCACTTTTGGATTTTCCAAATTATTTTATGTTTATAGTTGAGGTAAGCCTGTAGCCACCTAGGTGGCTACTTGCAACAGTCTGATACTCGTTAACGTATGACAGCAAAAGAACACAACAGAGTAATTACAAACATACATAAATAATTAGTTTCTTCTTCATTCCACTCAAAGATTCAACGAAAGATTCTTTGTGGAACAAAATAGCAAAAAATATAACTGGGGTAAATGGTAATTAGGTCAAACCATGGTCAAACCCATTTAAAATGATAAGTATTCATTGTTTTTTTTATTCGGTGAATGAATGACCCATTGAATTAGGTACAATGAAATGAAGGCTATCTTATCTCCAAATATTTACCAATCGCTCAAAGATCTGCAATAAGTGGAATCCTAAATTTATCTTTTTGAAGAAATTTATGTGCTGTTAAAAATTATATCCAACATTGTCTAGGAGCTAGTTAGTAAGGAATGTATCTAAATATGATCTAAATTTAGAGTTTGAGAAAAAATCGAATAAAAATATTTTTCGTCATTTTGTTGTTTTTACATAATCAGCGTACATAGCAAAAATAAAAGTGTGATCATAGTACACCGACACGGATGGCGAGATACCCGGAATAGAAATATAGTGTTGCAGTTATACCACTTATGCCACAAGATCGGCTGAAATTTTAATAGAAATAAAGTGATAACATTAAAAAAAATATACGACCCAGGTGGAGTCAGGGCGAACAATTAGAAAACTATATTTGTTTATTGTTACTTGATATACATAGTATGTACTATGTATATCAAGTATACAATATGTACCTAGATATAACGTTCAACAGGAGTTGATAGTTGCAAACGTAGTATATTATTATTAGTCTGTGGTTGCAATTTAGCTTGTTTGATAACATTGCTAACAATTGATTTTATATAGTGGTTGATCATATAATATAATAATTTAATTCATAATTAGAATCGATTAATTTTGAGATTGGCCACTTGACTCATATAGTCAGTTTGTACCTACCATATATTATTATTACCTACTCCTATTTTGACTGAAACTCAGGCTAAATGATTTAAGTAAAATCTCACACCATTTAGCCCAAGGCTTCTACAATTATGAAAATTGACAATTTCCAGGTAAATTGTAGCTGAAGATTATGATAAATGTACTGTAATGGTCAGATGTCGCGCTATAAGTGACATAGGTAATTGTCTTCATACGGAATTAAAAAATATGTTTTGCAGATATTAAAATATTACATTGAATGATAGTGATAATAGATATTGAAGTGTACTGTTATTTTATAGTACATAATATGTATTTGTAATCTGAACTACCTTTTAAGTGGGTATCACCGTATCTACCTTAACTAATGGCAAAATAAAATTGATTAGGTACCTACAAAGCCTTGTAATATTCCCAAACCCGATTGAACGGCCCAAAAACCGGTTCAAAGGTTTTTGTGTACTAGGGTATCATAACAAATCCATTCAGCCCGGAAACTGATGTGCTAATAATTATGATTGATAGTCGGAGCAATCTACTTGAGGTGTACAGTCATACAACATAAATTTAATTAAAAACGGCAACATCACGCATCGTATTTCCGAAATGATCATTATAACTATTAACTACGTAGTTTTGGTTTTTTATTAGTTTAATTCCACTAAAGATTACTTACATAATTATTCTAGGTAGGTAACTACAATAGTGGATTCTCTGACCGCATCGTTGCAACTGTTGACTAAGCCACAGAATATAACTAATAGAACTCATAAACCATTCATAAACTGTATTCAACATTCAACAAACAAGCCTATTAGCTAATAATTAGTGATTTTATCTAAAAAACAAAATGAGAATTATATAGATAATAATTTAGAAAGAAAGATAAATAAAATTGTTCAAAACACCAAGTAATAAAACAATTTCTCGATAAACATAATACTATAATCATTTAATCCCGTTATAATGTTAGTTAGGCTTATCACCACCACATAAAGTGCCCCCGTTTAGAACTTGTATCATTTTATAATTATTATTGTAATAGTCGGTTAAGAACATTTTCTGTTTCTGGGCTATATCAAGCATAAGTTGCCCTACAAACTCGTCTATCATCAATTAATAAAAGTTCCATTTATATCATGTCAAGATTACTTAAGATACTTACCTACATAGAACAACGGACATACAGACAAATTATTAAAAAAGTTTGTGTCTTCGTAAAATGTTCAGATGTGAATAACAATAATTGACAATAACCACTTAAGAATACCTACACTCATTTTACAAGCACAGACAAACACTTCAATTAACAGTTAATCATTATTTATAAGTAATGATAATTAACATGTCATAACATTTAGATAATTAATAATTAACCTAATAATTACTTTTCTTAGATGCCAGTCCGTTGGGGTATTGTAACTGCGGCGAAAATTTGCCATGACTTCGTCAACGCTTTCAACTCTTACCCCGAAAAGAAGGATGCAGTCATTGCTGCCGTAGCAGCACGTGACAAGAGCAAGGCTACAGAATTCGCCAAGCTCCACAATATACCAAAAGTATTTGGTTCTTACAAGGAGATGGCTGAAAGCAAAGACATCGGTATGATCCTTGTCCTATAAAGATCTAGTAATTATATTAACCCAATCGAATTTCGTCAAATAGCATAAATGACTAAATCATTTTAACTTTCAGATGTTGCGTACATTGGTTCCCTCATTCCTTACCACTACGAACTTGCCAAACTTTTCCTTGAAAATGGCAAACACGTTCTCTGCGAGAAACCATTCTGCTTGAACTCAAAACAAGTGCAAAGCTTAGTCAATCTGGCAAGGAAGAAGAAGTTGTTCTTGATGGAAGCCATTTGGTCGCGTTTCGCACCTTCATACATCGCGTTAGAAAAGGAAATTCAAGCCGGCAAGCTCGGAGAACTACAATACGTCGAGGTTAACTTTGGCGTACCTGTGTCCGAAATTGCCAGACTCAGGTAAAAACACATAATTGTTGCATTGCTGGATCATCATATCTTTATTTAGGTATACGATTGTGAATATATTTTTTATATTTTTACAGCAAGAAAGAGCTCGGTGGGAGTGCGATCATGGACCTTGGTGTATATGCCCTACAGTTTGCCCAATACATCTTCAAGGATGAGCCACTCAAATGCACAGCTTATGGTAACCTGAATGACGATGGTGTCGATGAAGTTGATACCGTTATCCTCGAATACTCTGGTGGCAGACGCGCTGTTCTCAACATTCACGCTAAGGCCCGTCTTTGGAACAAGGCCACCGTATACGGTACCGCCGGCAGAGCATCGGTTAGTATCTATCTATCTTAGGTTACGCAGGGTTATAAAAATATTGATAAATTGTTGTTAATATTTGTAAGCCATACCATAATTTAAGAAAGATAAGCTGTAATGAATAACAACATAGATTAAACACGGCAGATACTGAAAAAATATTATTTAATCGTATTTATTGATAAGCATTTGGTACATAGTTTATTTTATAATAAATTTAAATTGGCAATTCACTATACGATACTGACTGATAATTACTTTTAAGATAATACAGTTTAGAATTATTGTAAATAGTTATTGAAGGCGCGAGCGACTTTTTTATAATTATGATTTTTACAGGTTGAGGACCCCTTCCACTTCCCAGACACCATGGTCCACGTTGATGGCAAGGTTGAGAAATTCCCCCTACATTCCTCTAAGATTTACTTCAACTTTGACAACAGCGCTGGTTTAGTTTACGAAGCTCTCGAAGTTACAAGATGCATCCAACAAGGTTTGTATAAAAAACTATTGCATTGATGTTTTTGAAATAATAATGTGAAATCGGGTCAACGTTAACCTGTTATAGGATCCATGTATGTTTATAAATATAACGATTCACGAAAAACCTCACTAAATTGAAAAAAAAAAATATTAGAATGCAGGCCAGAATAGAACCTTTCTGAACCCATTTAATACTTTAATTAGATTTTGAATGATGTTAAGTACATTTGATGGTTAATAAAATCTAAACAATTTCTTGCTTTTAGGTTTATTGGAATCACCACGCATGCCACTCAGTGACAGTATCACAATTTCCAAACTGCAAGACTCCGTCCGAAGACAAGTTGGAGTTGTTTACGATGCCGACAGCCAAGAGTTCCCCTAAACTGCGAATTAATACAAATTAAATCACATGGCTTAATTTTTACTTTCTATTTACGAACAATAAAATTGTTGAAAACAATTATAAATTTGTATTATTTAGCATTATTTTAAAATTTAAAAGAAGTTCATAGAATATTTAATTACTTTATTTTTATCACTGTACATACAGGGTGGAAATTTTTAATAGGCAATGTAGGAAAAGATAGTAAAATTTAGATGTAATAAAAGATTACAATATTATTTTTTTAAAATGAACACCTCCTGAAATTCTACACAGAAGAAACCGCTTTAAAATTCACACCCGGGAATCTAGATAAAAAACTATCAATTACTCAGGTCTACTGTCCCTTGAAGCTGTGAAAAAATCAAACTTCTAAGCAAACGCAATCAAAAGATACAGCCGTTTATGCCGCAAATTTTCGACACTTGCAAGGGAATCAAAACCTACAGGGTGCTTCCCGTGAACTCAGAATCTTGAAATTTGGTATGAAGCAACGTCTTATAGCATAGATAAAGGAAAAATTACGAAAACCATAAATTTTTAGTTACATCACATAATATATATTTTTTTAATAATTTTAAACTTAGATACTACCCATTTCCTCATAAACGCGTAGAGGTATTAAATTGAAATTCATACCAAATACTCAGGTCTATAATACCTTTAAGCTGTAACAAAATCAACTTTGTAAACCTTGCAGGTTTGTACGGAACCCTCGGTGCGCGAGTCCGACTCGCACTTGGCCGGTTTTTTTTTTGTTCTTCGAATCTTTTTACCACTTTTTACTATCAAGGTATATAATTTGTTTAATAATACACAAAGCGAGCGAAGCTGCGGGGGGAAAGCTAAAAATAATATTAATTAAAATGAATAACAAAATTAAGACAAACAGAACGCAGAGACGGTTGCAGATTTCTCCAATCTCGAAAGATAGAAAAAAAAGACGTGTGGCACTCGAGGACTGCCGCGGTAAAGCAATAGCTTTTATACGTAGTATATTATTATTAGTCTGTGCTATTGCATAGCATGCCTTCAAGCCACACCTCCGTGCCCGTCGGAGTGGGGAGCGTGAGGTTTTTTCGTTACGGAATTTCTGGATTCGGTCCCCGCGCTCAAGGCCCGCGATAGAAGCTATGCAATAGCTTAAAAATATGGAATTATGTATTCCTAAATATTTTTTTTAATTGGTTGGAATGTTGGAATGGTTGTATAAATTAAGATTAAATAATAATAAAAGCCAGCTCTTCCTTTTTTCCAAGGGTCAATCTCGGGAATAGATAGGTATTTTAAGGGTATTTTAATCAGAATTCTATCCTATGTATATTTGTAATGCCAATCGCCATCACGTCCCTGCCGCTGATTTGATCTGGATGAATTTACTTAGATAATAATAATTAGAAAAAATGGAACTTAAGAAAAAGAATGTACCTACAAACTTTAAGGGACTGTAGAAGAAGATACCTATTCTAAAAAAGAGCGTGTTTGCCGAGCACACGTGTCAGTAGGTACTCAGTAGTGAAACTTCTAATTCGCATTTCGCATGCTTATTTGCATGATTCAATTCAATTCAATATTTTAATTTATGACAGTTATTGCGTCAAAGATACACAAATTGAAATTTTACACTCAACGCGCATAAAGAAGTTTCACTTATAAAAATATAGTTCAAACAACACCAAGTGCACGAAAAAAGTAAATAATACGGTACGGTACTTTTTATTATAATTTCTTTAAATTCTTTAAACGTCTAAAAGGGCTGATAGACGTACAAACTTTAAAATCGCGGTTTTAAAGTTCGCGTACTTACTCGGCTCGACGTCGGTGACACACGTAGAGCTTGGTCAGTAGCTTCTCGCGTGTCACCGATATCGAATGTCTCTATGTCATCAACAGAGGGAATTTTATGTTATTCAGGAATTAAATATAGACATTTTTAATTTAATAACCAGCACTTATTTTTAAGTAAATAGCATTCTAACAAAATAAATGTTCAAAAATTGAAGGATATATTTTCGTTTTTACTATTATATTTTGAGGGTACTTTACAAAAAAAGAGCGTGTGCGCCGAGCCCACGCGTCAGGAGTGAAAGTTCCTTGGCGTGATTCAAAGATACCTTCGCCAATATTCAATTATATTATATTCATTCATATTAATTAATATATTAAATTATTTTCATAAAACTAAAAGAAGAAGACAAAATTAATTGAACTTTAACACCTATTATAGCTAGACAGGCTAGGCTCGCGGCTCGCGGCGGTGACAGACGTGCGAGCGAAGGCGGGCTACGAGTAAAATTTCAAACATGTTGGATCGTCAACGAACTTACTCGACGGTTTTTAAGTACGCGTACTTGGGGTGACACACGAGCGAAAAAGGTCGTCGAGCCACAAGTTCGCGTACTTACTCGTACGTCTGTCACCCCTTTAACGCTCGGGAACCACTCTGTCACAGAGTAAGTGTCAAACTGGTGTCAACTGTCAAACCGCACGGTTACCGCGGTTGCTTGTTTGGTTAAATGTTTGCATTTTTTCTTGTTTCTTGAATGGTCGTTAGTTATTTCTTCAACAAATATAATATAAAGAGAGATGCGTGGCTTCTTGTAGTTTAACGTATTTTTTAGAATGTCTTCATCCAGTAATTTGTCACAATCTGCATATTCACCATCAGACCCAGAAACTCCTCAAGTAAGTACCGCATTTATATTAAACGATATAAGGATGCTTTTTATTATTATATATTGAAAATATTTGCAGAGTACCAGAATACAAAATTTTGACCAGTCTTTGAGTCATGGAAACCTGGGTCACAGTATAGAACAATCATTAAAAAGTGCACAAAAGGAAATCCATCAAAAAAGAATACAGTCATTGAGAAAAGAGCTAGAATACCTTAAAGCAACTGAATGGAAATTTGAATGTGATAAAGGTTTATCTCAATAAATAATAGAAAAGATTTTATGCCCAAAAGTAAAATAAAAAGACAATATGTGGTCTTACCTATCCCCAATTTTCAACTATTTCTTTAGTAAGGCAGATGATGATGAGGAAGACAATAGGGAGCAATTTTTGGTGGATGAGTTACTAGATTTGCAATGTCAGACAGAAAAAGAAGAATATCTTAATGAAAATCTTGAAACTGTAGTGGATATACCTAAAAATGCTGTGTGCTTCCAAAAAACAGGTTGAAATCAAATACAATTTCTTAAATATTGAATTTATTAATTTATATTTGATTGTTGATATTAATAAGATTTAACCATTTTAGGTATCATCACAGACTGTGGTGATAATTATGTTCTTATTGATGGAATGACATACTTTGATGTCTCATCATGCCCATACACTTTAAACGTCAATGATAAAGTGTTATACCTCTGTTACAAGGATACAAATGAAAAATTAGTTGTTATAAGAATTCTTGAAAATCAGGGTATATGTTGGGATGATGAAGATACATCGGAAGAGCAAACATTTGATATCATCAACCATGTACTTGTGGGACAAGTTCAATATAGGCAAGATCGACTTGTGTATATTGAGGGTGGAGATTTAGTATTTAACTTGGATGATGTGGAAGGAACTTTTATTCCCATTCAAGGAGATTGGTTGGAGATGCAGTGTAAAGTACAAAAGAATGAGGATAAACCGACAGATATTAATATGAAACAGGTATTATTTTGAAGATATTTTCACAATAATAAAAATTTATATGATTATGTGAAGTTTACTTTAATCCGTTTACTTACCTGCTTGAGGAAAGCATTGAACATTCTAAAAATTTAATTTAATTGTAAGAAAATATTTGTATAAACAAATTAATTACCTACTACTTCCATTTACAGGTATTAGAAGTAGTATCTTTTAAGCCAGTTCGAAGTAAAATAAAATCAGCAATAGTCACAGAATGGACGGGAAGTTATGGAACCCTTGATAGACAAATATACTTCAATAATAGTACTCTCATTGATGGGGTCATACCTCAAGTGGGAGACAAAGTAAGTACTATTTTGCTCATAATATTAATCCCTCAGTCCCGGAATCACAGACACAATAGAAAATCTATTGTGTCGCGGCCCGATCGGGCCGCTCGGTGGTCAATGGGTTAATTTAGTTCCAATGGATTTGGATATCCATAAAAAAAATCATAATATTCCCTTAATTTCATGTCATTGGCCTACAACAGTAAATTAAGACATCTTTAATTATTGTTCTTTAGATTTTTACTGTAAATGGTAGCATTCAATTTGCATAGTTTTATTTTATTGTTTTAATTCATTTAAGTATTTTATTTAAAAAATATAAATTTTCCAGGTAATGGTGGAAGCCATTGAAAGTACCCAAGGGAAAAATGCTTGGCGATCTATCAAAATGGTCACAATTGAAAGTAACAATAAACCTACAATTGAACCTCAGCAAAATGATGAAATACCTCAAAGTCTTAAAGTGGAACAAGAAAGGAATATAACAATGACCTATCCTATTAAATTTGATAAGGTAGACATTAATGAAACAGAGAAAATTATATTAAATATAACAAATAACAGCAGTAATACATACATTCTTAATAAATGGATTATACTCAGTAAAAAAAGGGACTCACAAGTTAATATCAAACCTTTTATAAGCCAACCAAAACCATTTCACCCTTCAGATTCTATAAAATTAACTGTTACATGTCAACCAAAGTTTTTAGGTGAAACTAAAGAATGTTTAGTATTTCTGTTTAAGGGTTTTCAATTGAAGAGGTTCATTGAAATAAATGTAGTTGATAAATTATATCCATTGAATGATGATCAAGGACTGGAAATGTCCAGGAATTGTAAGAATTCACAAATGTTGGAAAGAATGAGAATGGTGAGAAACAATAATGAGTCTTACATTCCAGGAGTAAAGAATTGTAAAACTCCCCATTTTGTAGTTGCTAAGATTGGCAATTATCCCATTCCAAACAAAATATGGTCCGTTGTTCTTGGAGATTCAGAACAAACTATATATTCAAATGATTATGATAAAATCATAACAAGAATTCAAACTCATTTACCTTGCTTGGTTCAAGATTTAAATATCCACAACTATACTGATAAATGGCATACATTACTTTTTATGGAAGAAATTCAAGCTAATATAAATGTTAGGGTATATGACACTCCAAAGGCTTTTTTAATACGAAATGGTGAATATTTAGCACTTGAGGTAACTGGATTGTGTGAAAGAAGACCATCTTTGATTATTGGCGACAAAGTTATTGTTAAAGACACTTGGGACCCAAATCAAAAACAATATGAAGGATTCATCCATATGGTAAAAGGTGATTTAGTATTGTTTAAATTTGATAATAGATTTCATGAGACATATGATGGAGGTGATGTTTCTGTTGAATTTCATTTAAATAGAACTGTTTATAGAAGAGCTCATCAAGCAATTAATACTGTTTTATCAAATCTGGGCCCTGATGTTTTGTTTCCGTCAAAAATTGTTCAGAAACCTGAACAAGTAAGCAGTGAAAAGCTTCAGAATATTCAATGGTATAATAAAAAATTAAACAATGGCCAGAAAAATACTATTCTCAACATCCTTAAAGGCGAATGTCGTCCATTACCATATGTAATATTTGGACCTCCAGGAACTGGGAAGACAGTGACAGTTGTAGAAACAATTTTGCAAATTTTGACTAACATTCCCGAAAGTAGAATTTTAGTTGCAACACCATCAAATAGTGCATCGAACTTGATTACTGAAAGGCTCATTCAATATAGACATGTTTTCTCAAGTTCTATTGTGCGCCTTATAGCAAGCTATTTAGTGGATTCTGAAAATATATCAGATGAAATAAAACCATACTGTGCAACACTGGATATAGCTAGAGAAGGTACCTCTATGTCTAAGCATATGGTTAAAGATGGCATGAATTTAAATTGCCAGAAATCCTTTATAGGAAGACACAGAGTTACAATAGCTACATGTAATTGTGTAGGTAGTCTGTATTATATGGGCTTTCCCAAAGGACACTTTTCCCATATTATTATTGATGAAGCAGGTCAAGCCAACGAACCAGAAATAATGATACCTATGAGCTTTACTGATAAAGAAAATGGTCAAATTGTACTTGCTGGTGACCCAATGCAACTGGGACCTGTGGTTATGTCCAAATATTGTAAGGAATTTGGGATGGATGTATCATATTTGTGTAGGCTTCTTGAAACATATCCATATCAAAAAGACTTTGATTCCTACAAAGATGGGTTTGATGCTAGATTAGTGACAAGATTGAGTGAAAATTATAGGTCATTAGAAGAAGTCTTGTCTCTTCCAAGTAAAATGTTTTATGATGACTCTCTTGTAACGAAATTTGATAAGGATGCTCCCTGGATACCTAGAATCATAGATGCAACTTCTGATATTTTCAATATAACAGAAGACAAAACTGGAGGAATATTTGTTTATGGTATCAAGGGTCAGAATGCAAGAGCAGAAGATAGTCCTTCTTGGTATAATCCCCAAGAGGCATCCATGGTTGCTCTGACAACATGCAAATTATATAAAAATAATGTGACACCAGAGGAAATTGGTATCATTACACCTTATATTGCTCAGGTAAATATGGAATTGATTTTTATATGAGTATCTTATATGAATGAATAAACTAAAAAAATTAATCTTGATGATTTTCTTACAGATAAAATACCTAAGACTTGTTTTTGATGCCATGGGTCTTCCACAACCAAAAATTGGTACAGTTGAGGAATTTCAAGGACAAGAAAGACCAATTATCCTTATCAGTACAGTGAGATCTGCAGAATCTCTCATAAAAGATGATGTTAAACATGTGCTGGGATTCATACAAAATCCGAAAAGAGTTAATGTAGCAATAACAAGAGCCCAAATATCACTGATCTTATTTTGTAATCCAATCCTACTTTGTACAGATCCACTATGGAATGCTGTAATAACTGATGCTGTGAAAAATAATAAATACATGGGATGCTATTTACCATTTCAGTTATAGTTAAGATGAATTAATTTTATATGTAATAAAAAAATAAACTTATTTACTTTGTTTTATTAATATTGTAATTTTTAATTTTTAAATGATTCAGCATAATCAGAAAAATTTGGAGCATTAAACTCATATAAATTTGCCTTGGCTGTATAATATCATCGTCCGCGTCGTATCGTAATCCCCGGATCTCGGGGATGATGGTGAGACGGTCTTGTCAGAGAGAGACATTAAATTTTCTCATATTGTGTTTTGAATAAAAACAAAATGCATGTTGCATATTGATATGGCTTCAGCTAGTTTCCTTAATAATTAAAATTATACATTTATCAATCAAGCCATAATGTGTGTAGACTGTAGTGAATATTGAGTAATGGAAGTAGTAATGTGATGTAGAATCACTGTAGAATAATGCAGTGAAGGGACTTTTTCAGATTTATTTTATTGTTTAATAAAATTCTGAAACATGGTCTTGATAATATTTTGTTCTAATGTCCTCTAAAATCTAAATAATACATTTTTGGAGAACAATATATTTTTAAAATACTAGTTGAGCAGCTTCTGGCCAATTTAACATGTTTAGTAACAATATTGTATCTGTGGTATACAGACCAAAAGTGACAGAAGAACCAAGTCAGAAAATAAATAAATACGGAAACGTCACACGTTACGGATCGTATGTTGCGGTTTTAAATTTTGTTTTGTAAATTCTTATTTACTTATTAATATCATGGTTATTTGAATAAATAATTACATTTTTTGTATTCCTTTATCTTTATTATAATATATAACGGTGATCACCATTATGGAGTCAAACGGTGTTGTACTGTGTGATAATCTAATAAAATGGTTACAAACGCTAAATCTCACTGCTAAACATGGAAATCCTCTGGGTACGTCTAATGTTTTATCTTAATTTTATCCGTCGATGATGTATATTTGATTCTTTATTACAATATTTTCATAAAGAAAAGCACTAATTATGTTGTCAGTATTCACTTAACATTGTCAATTAGATTGAGAAAGTAACAGTGATCTTAGTGAATTCAATGTCAATCTGTTTTTTCTAAATGCTGTTATTTGTGAACTAAGTAAAGGCCTGATAATTGTTGTTTTCTTTACAGAACTATCTGATGGTGTTGCAATAGCAGAAGCTCTAAGCCAGATTGCACCTGAATATTTCACACCCAATTGGAATTCAAAAATAAAAACGGATGTGGGTCAAAACTGGCGCTTGAAAGTCAGCAATTTAAAGAAAATATTAGAGGGAGTTGTTGGTATGTTAATTGTGATAAAGACACTTGATATGTATTAAATATAATAATAATAATGATTTGATGGTTGGGTAATATGTCATAAGAGGTCTAATTATGTGAAAATAAGGTAAAGATCCAACAAAAACTTATTTTCCTTAATGAAAAAGCAAATGGTTTGATAACAGTGTAGAAATGTTGAAGTGTGACATTTTTGTAATGGTCGCTATTGCTCCATAAAACTGAGGAATTATATTATTCGACTCTCCATTCAAAATGTTTATTCTCAATTTGGAATAAAATATGTGAAGATTAATAATTAAATTTTGATTACTTGGTGTGATCCACTTACATAAATTATTTCAATAAATATAAAGATGCTAATAAGCATGGGCTAGGATGATGTTAAATTTTGGGCAATGATTTTACTCTAACAAAAATTAAAATATTTTTCTTGAAAATCTGTATCATTATTCAAAATTCTAATTTGTAGTCATTGATTGGATATGAATAATTCAATATGTTATTATTGTATTAAAGTATGCAGTAAACATTAAATATGCAACAGTCAACATACAGTTTATAAACTATTTATTAGTTGAACTAATGGATCTTTGTAGGATTCTTAGTCTTTTGTCAAGAAGTGCATTTAAACAGTTCTTTATATGTGAGAGTTAACTGTAGGGCTATAGATTTGATTTATAATAATAATTATTGAAAAGGACATTTTACAAAAACTACCTAAAACAAATTACATATTTGGGAGAAGTTTTGAAAGATATTAAACTTACTGCTTGTTGTTAAGTTATCACATAGTAGTCGCATTAGACATGCGGCTTTGCATTGTTTGACCCAAAATTTTTAAGTTACTAGCTATGCAAATTAGAAATGGACACAAAAAAGCTTTGTATTTTGTTTAACTAACAAACAGTATACTCCTTATAGTTTTAACACTATTGCATGTATAATATTTGCAAAGGAAAAGATTTGAACATCCAAAAACACCTGAATCGGAATTTTAACAGTTTACCTTACCAAATATTTACTTTAACTACATTGGAACCACATTGTAAGTGTTTATGCTTTATATGGAGAATCAATTTTATTAATTTTTTCTATAATTTGATGACATCCTTTTTTCACCCTTTTTTCTATAATTTGATGACATCGTTAATGAATTCTCTGTAGATGCAATTTCCTGATTGTGAGACTGTTTGGACATAGAATAAATCAGTTACACAACTATCTATGTCTAATTGACAGACACAAATTAATGTGAATTGATAATTTTAAAAGGACTTCCCGCATGCACTCGAACTTGAATAGATATGATAAATGTATTTTTTTGTATTAAAATAATGAAAGTGACTGTTATTTTTGTATATCAATGTGGTAGTAAAGATCTCGGGATAAAACTGAAATTAAAATGATTCAAATAAGTAGTACCAAACAAAATATACATATTGATTTGAAGTATATTTCTTATAATAATTTATATTGTTTTAGATTACCATCAAGATATTCTAAATTTAAGTCTGCAAGAGTTCTCAAGGCCTGACGTCATCAACATTGCTGAACATGCTGATCCAGGAGATATGGGAAGACTGTTGCAGCTAGTACTTAGTAAGTGTTCAATAATACATTTATTGCCAAATGTTAGTTGAAATAACATACTATACTTGATTAATAAAAAAAGTAATAAGAAAAAAAACTTGAGAGGTGTCAAGGGACACCCCGATGGAACAAATTTCCTTTCTCTATGAGAGAGAGAGAGAGAGAGAGAGACATAGTAACACGCGCACGCCATATAATACAAATATAGCAGAAAGCAACTATTCGTCTTAATTTTTTCCGTCTAACTCCTTTCGTAATGCGCGATAAGGAACTTCGTTCCAAAAAAAAAAAAAAGAATTAGATTAACATAAAAATATGTAATGATTTGAATGCCTTCTTTGATTACATATCATGTCTGTAGAATACGTATTTGTAGAATAGACAAAAGAGATTATAGTTACCTAACAAACTGAAAATTAAACCTCAAGGTTGAGAAACCTTATAAAATGTAAAGTATACTTCCAAATATATTAGAAATTTTCTTTGAGATTTACTAATGTTTGTGTCTAGTACTGAAAGGTGGTCCATAAATGTATGGTCCTTAAATTTTTGCACTTTTTCTACTTGCCTTCACTATTGGATTAAATTTATCTTCTGTTTAATATTATTCTCTTATGAATGCATGGCGGATGTCACAAAGAAGAAAAAAATATAAATGTTTATGTTCCGGGGCTAAATGTTTAAAATAAGATAATTTTATGAGATATTTCCCAAATCAACATTAGTACCTATATTGAATATTCTATTGAATAGAGGTTATTAAAATTGTAATAAGTACAAACAGAATAAACAAGAACAAGAAACACACTTTAACTGGGTTGTGTAATTCAAAGAAATATAAGTTGTTAAATATGATTGTGCGGCTATAATATCTAGCCTACAACTGTTGTGTGGCTTCCCTTAAGGAGAACACTAAATGTACGTAAGTAAATCTAGCATGAAAACATTGACTTTTATATTGGTTTACTTTGTAAGTGAACGATAATGTAGTGTTTTTAAATTTAGATTACTTTAAAAACACTACATTTTTTTTGGCATTTTTGAAAAATGATTTCTCATGAATTTCATGTCAATATGCTATTTCTATCATTAAGATGTTCTCTATTAAATGTGAGGCAAACACCCGTTTTGCGTGACGTCAAGTATGGTGCAATTAAATATACATAAATTAAATTCATAAGCATAGAAATTTACAAAGTAATAATCTATTTGCATATTCATTTTCGGTCAAATAGATTTCTTGTTACATATTTGCAAGTAGAATCTTAAAAGAAGATGCCAAAATCGTCACGAAACATTTTTTTTAACAAAAATTTTTTTTACAGCAGCTTTTAATGTTTTTTTTTTGTAATTTTTGCTTTCTGCCTAACTTTAATGTTTTAAGAAGCGATGAAATTCCTGACTACCTTATTCTCCCATGTGATGGCTGCCTTCTCTGCCCACCTTTTTTTTTAATTTATGAGCTAAAATATGGCTCTATAAAAAATAATTAATTTTGCTAGTATTTTTTAAATATAAAATATTTCATATTCAAGTAGTTAACAAAGTGTACTTATCACTGATACTTGCTTAAAACTTTTGTAATAATGGAATTTTAATATTTTAAATTATTAAGTCCCTATTCTAATAAAAAAACAACGCAAATTTTTTTAATGTGTGAAAAAGGTACTTATTTAATTATGAAAGCTATTCTTGTGAATATGCAATTTAATTGCGAAATTAAAGTTTAAACTTGCCAAGGTCTGTTTTATCGAGCATGTCTCAATTAAATATCGAGCGCAACAAAGTGTGTCAGACTAATTTTAGTATATTGGAAATTTTCATACTTCATATCAATATTATCACTTACTTGTGCGAAATAAATACCATCAAATTTGATGTGAAGAGCGGAGGCACTGATTAAAGAGATGATGGTTAGGCATCAATGTTGTTGTTGTGTATGTTGGGAGGATAAATTAATAATTGGAGGCACGAACATCTTAAAAGTATAAATTGCTTAACTCGTTATTGATTTCGTTATAATGAATATTAAATTGAATATAATTTACCATGCAAAAGTAGTAGAGTACGATTTAATTGCAGTAAGGAATCTCGGTGTTTGACCTCACCATTACAATTATAGCGATCTTATAACTATTCATATCCAGGAACTTTAATGTTTACTTGAACAAAAACAAGATATAATGCAGCGTATTGACTATAATTATATTTTTATCAGGCTGTGCAGTCAACTGCATCAAAAAAGAGGAGTACATCACGCGAATTATGGAGCTAGAGCTGTCTTGCCAGCGATGTATAATGCAAGCGATACAGGTATGCTGTCTTGTAATTATGTATAACGTAAACACTTATTAATAAAATACATACTAGTAATTATTTTAACGTTTTTGCCATTAATTGGATTAATTGGAGATTAGACGCCTTATGTAACCAACGCTACTTACCGGCTTGAAAACACGAACATATAAAATCTTTTTATTCAACTTACGTATTAGGTATTTACAGATTCCATGAGGTCGATCCATATCAACTTTCCATAAATAGCATTTAGAATAGCATAAGTATAATTAAAAATTTTGAAAGTTGTAAAAATGACTGAGTTTAAGATTTCTAAGTCTAGATTCTGTCAGATGCTCCACATAGCGAGCTGTAGGCGCTAGCGCCTGAAATTGAATTATTACTTTACGTAATACAATTGTAAACAGGGCGTAAATGATTGTTATAAATTATCGCAATAAGAGAATTAGCAAATCTTGCTCAAGTGCACTTTCAAAGGTGCATGCTTGTAAGCCGCCGGTGGTGGTATGCATGCTTAGCCGTTTAGATACGCATTCCTAATGTCCTTGTAACACGAATTGTTGCAGAGTATGTAATGTAGTTAGTTAATATCGGACACTTGCGGATGTAAGACTGTTAACATGTGCAGCGTATACGTGGTGTTTAGTAAATAAATAATATTCCTTCAGTGCGCGGTCCGTGTGTGGATATTTGGCGCGAAAGTTGTGATGTAACGAGTGCACATGTATATCGTCTTTATTTGTGACATCTTACAAATAAATGGACGTTTTTAATTCAATGTGTGTCTGGTTTATAATGAATTTGCATTTATTTTATGAATTGTTTGGAAATAAATGCTAAATGGAATATAATGTGATATATCAAAGGCCGTGTTAAGGAAGTGAGTGTTTGTTTTGCAAAGGAATTGGAAAACATCACGTTGGGTCAAAACCGCGGGAGCTTGCATTTGGATGGACCCGCACCGGATCAGGCGGATGTGGACATGAAAGAGGCCCTCGCACAGAGATGTCACGAGCTTGATGCGCAAGTAAGTTATTTTTAATTTTTTATTTCTTAGGAATATTAACCATTCGTTGCAAATCGAAAATGAGACGCGTATGGTTATTTTTTTTTTGGCAAAGATCCTAATATATTAGTTGGATTCCCATCCATCCATAGTGCCAGAACACGAACGAACCTAGACTAGGTTATCAATACCCTTGTTCGGGCCTTCCGGTCCAGATTCATGAGGGAATTCGATCTTTGAAATTCGATCTTCTAAAAATTTCCGTTTATATTTTATTCCTGTTTTAAAGACACAGTAAAGAATATCATTACCAAATTTCATTACATTTTTAGGGCTTAACAGAAATGAACTATGACCCACACTATATGATCGAAATAGGGTACTTTCATTTGTAGTACTTTCAGTTTCATGTGTTTATATTCGTACGGAAAGCTACTAGGATCAATACAGCAGGACTCATACAAGGCCCATAAAAACAATCTGCAATAGTTATTGTCCTCATCTCCTGTAGATGATTAGCTAATTTTCCCACACAACGTGACCTAATTTGCGTAGGAACATGCCATACTCCTACTAGTTCATGTATTTTATTTGTTTTATTATGATTGTTACACTTCCAAACATTTCTTTGATGGGTAAATAATTCAAAACAATCTTAAGTATACTCCAGATTGTATTAAGTGCTTAATTGTAAATTCCGATTCACTAGTATTTCATTGGAGCAATATAAATGACTAGGTATACAAAATGAACTAAAAAAACTAATTGAGTTAGTTAAGTACAGTTTTGTTTTTAAAAAAAAGTAGAGCATGAAATAATGGCCAAATACCCATCTAGAAATTTTGAGTCACGTAACCAAAATATTTCCTACGAAAATATTTATATGTATTTAATTTTATAATTATAAACTTTCGCTCTCTAAACATTAAATTATACATTTACACAGCTGATTAACCATATATCGATAAATTATTCGTTGAATTAAAAGGTGATTGTTCGCGTAAATATATTTGTTAGAAGATAATAATCACTGTATATTCTGAGGAGTTTTTTTTTATTATTAGTATTTCGTCAAAATCAGAACAAATCAGTTTGTCACCGGTTATCAAAAATCGGCACGGTCTCTTAACTCTTTTGAAACTCATTTCTGTCATTTATAAGGTCCAATTACACTATACAGTATCACAGCAGTATGCAGTCTTTCAACCATTTCACTTATTAGTTCGGTAATGTATGGACTCCATCTAGGACTTTATATAAAACCATTTGAAATAATAAAAGAGTTAGCTTCGTATTTGAAAACATTCATTTTAAAGCGTACTTATTTAATTATTCCGTATATCGCATAAAATTGAGTTCACATACCAAGAGTTGCGGGTAAGTTTCGACATATCCTTAAATAATTTCATATACTCTTAACCAGTTAGTTATAGCCGAGTCTATGTTTTGCTTTATAACCAATAGAACCTATAATTTATGGGTTACATTTAGTATCAAACTTTCCATTTTCGTCCTCTTTTTGAAAGTTGTAGTGATGTAAATTTTCAGTCAGTTTGATATTGAATCAATCAAGATAGGGTCGGCAAAAGTTATAATTAATAATCTAGATTAGTGATTGTTTTCGTGCTTTAAAAAACTGCTAGTATGTATTAAAGCCTTAGCCAATTATGGCATCTTAGTTTGTATGAATCTTTCACGATCGTTCTCGTTTCCTCTAAAATTATTATTTAAAAGTAATCTCAGTTACATACGACAATTATTTCAATTAAAAATTCAATCAAGCGACGTTCCCAAAACATCGGAAGGTTCTGAATTCATTGCATACCTTCATTCCTTTACTTTTAACCAGGTAAAAGCTCTCCAAGAGGAGAACATGACGTTACTAAGCGAAGTGAGTCGTTTAGCTGCGGCTCGAGCAGCAGATATCGAGAACAAGGAAGGCGGTGACTTGGACGATGGGGGTACATCCCTAGGGCCGGCACATGCGGGTACTTTGCGATATAGCAATATGCGAGCTCAGTTAGATGCGTTGAAAGATGAACTGGATAAGGTCGAACTGCAAAGGGACGATCAAAGAGCAAGGTCCGATGCGTTGGAACGAGAGGTGGCCATCTTGAAGCTGAAGAATGAAGAGTTACAGGTGTGTGAATTTGATTACATTCTTTGTTTTTATAGATTTCGATGTTCTCATAGCTGAATGGACACTGGACAGGTAGTTTGGTGTTGTAAAACATAATTTTTTCTTTGTTTTTCACTGCTTGTCAGAAATTTAATTAACAGTTTTAAGAACTTGAAGGTTTATTCAGATACTTAATTGATTGGATACATTTTAACAATAGTATAAAGTAAATTAAGATGAACTGCATTAAAGAATTAAACGTTTTAACCTTGTATTACATTTAACGTTTTGAATATTTTTTTTAATATTTTGCGTATTTCAGATGGCAGCGTCCGAAAATGTAGCACTTAAAGATGAAGTAGACGCTCTAAGAGAAACAGCTGCGAAGGCGGCGGCTCTAGAAGCGGCAGTTGCTTCGTACAAGAAGAGAATGGAAGAACATGTTGATTTGAGGAGACAGGTAATAAATTGGGCATATTTGGTCTGAAATAGCTCCATTTTCCCGATTCTTTAATGTTTTACTAAGGCTATTTGAAGGTTAAAAAAAGGCCTTTTGTTTGAATTCACCGCAAAAAAAAACCGAGAGCACAATAGAACACAAATTTTAGTTCAAAATTTTAAATACATATAAGTAAGTCACTATTTTGGTCTATTTTGGCTAAAAAGTTGTGTACAGTAGAAATGCATAGTATTTCTTCGTCGTCGTCTGGAAAGTAAGATTTATAGTAAGAGCACATATGAAAGAAAATGCCAAGAATTGTTTACAATTAGAGATGGTTCATTGAGTCCGTTGATACGTTTGATTTGAAATTGTAATGATGTGTTGAAACTTGATTCTTCAAGAGACAACATCATTATTTTACTTGACATTTGTTATGAAAATTGAACTCAAATAAGGAAATAAAAACGGTTGACCTTAATGATCCAACATTTGGCAATCGGCGCGTGAAATGTTATGAGCAAATTTGGTTTTATGGTTTTAAAGATTTCTCAAATTGTACGCGACAAATCAGTAAATTGTGTGTAATCTTAAAACGTGTACTTAATGGAAAAAAATTCTCATGACCTATTTGTTGACTTATTGTTTTTCTTAAAGTATGAAGCCTTTAAGTTGAGTTATTTTTTGCGGTCAGGGTAAAAGATATGTAAGTTGAAACAAATGATAAATTCATTTTAGATGCATTGATTTTCATTTAAACTATACCCGGCGCGGCCTAAGATGATCCCTATGACAGTTCGTCTTAGTGATTGCTCGTATGATGGATCGTGTCGATACTTTACTATTTTATAGGCTAAGGCGTGGTTTGCATTCAGCCACGTCGGTAAACATGTTTTTACAAATATTATAAAATGAATTTTTAACGTCTATTATGTAAACGAAACGGTAAGTAAAACGAAAGTTTTCCAAAACATAAAAATGCACCTTATCATTTTCTCGTAATCTTTAACCCGTTTAACACAGTGTATATTATTTTATCATGAAAATGGAATCCCCCATTTAATTTTTCTAAAAAACTTATATTATCATAGGTAAGTAAATTAACGCGAACGGTAATTAATTAATTAATTATGCTGCGATCTTCTGTTCCATTCAATAGAGAATGAACTATAGCTTAAGCATGGAAAAAATGTGAACTCGTTTCCACTATCGAAATTTGTTTATCGATACTTTCCGCACTAGTCGATAAATGCCAACGATGTAAGTTTTGAAGGACGTAAACGTAAAGTCAGATTGATATAATTTCTCGTAAATGTTAAGAATTGTTATAATTCCAACGGAATATCATTGTAATGGCATAAAGCTACGTAAAAATTAATAAATGCCATTTTTAGACGCCTCCAATACGTTTCTAATTTAATGGTGACGCCATTACAAGTTTGTCTCTTGAGAATAACTGTCAGTGTCATAGGGATCATCTTAGGCCGCGCCGGGTATAACTTAATAAACTATTTACCTAAAAAACTGTAGATGTTAGGAGAGCAATCTACATTCCTTCAATTTTGGTAAAGGTTGGCCAACATGTTAAAATATGTCACTGTTTTTTTAAGGTTTTTTATTGAATATTATAGGTGAAGTTATTAGAGCGCGCGAACACAGAGCACGTGCAGCGCGCAATCGAACACGAACAAGCGGCCGCGCGAGCGAACGCTATTCGCGCGCAACTAGATATTTATAAGAAACAGGTGAATATTTTTTTATGTTTATTGTTTATTAGTGCCAATTATTATACTAAGATTTATTACAGATACAGAATCAGCTATAAAATAATATAACACTTTGTTGGTCTGAATTTGTACCCTGAGTCATATGGGTATATCTCTGATTTTATTTTATTGGTTTAAAGTTTTTTAATGAATGACAACAAATTAATTTCGACAACAATAATGTATATGATATATAATGTTTTTAAATAATTACATTATTTTTTGTTTTCTATTAATTTCTTGGAAGTTCCTTATTACTCTTCTCTTCTGTACTTTGTAATTAAAAATATTTTTTTAGGTTATCGATTTAAATGAGAAACTAGACGCGGAAGTAACAAAAGCAGATAGACTCGAAATAGACAACAAGAAACTGAGCAGTCAAGTGGCGTCCGCGCAGCGCGAGCGGGACGCACTGCTGCAAGAGCGGGACACACTCAAGGAGACTATCGATGAATTGCGCTGTTCCACTATTACTACAGGTGAGATTTTTGTTAAAAAAATCGTTATATTAATAGACTAGGTGGAAAAATATTAATAATTGCAACGTTCTTTTTTCAGAAAATTTTAAGCAGTGGATAAGCAGTCTCAGTTAGTCATTAGGCAGCCTTGCTCTTGATTTGAAACATTTTATAATTAAATATTCAGACTATTTAACTTATAAAAGATGTTAAAATCAAGACCAATGTGAAGAAATTTATCAGAATTTAGGCCTTTTGTTTGACATGTTGTTCATTATATATTTTTTTATTCCAGGTGCGAGTGAAGATAACGTATCACAAGAATTAATTCCCAACGATTTGAAAGAGCGATTGATTCGGTTGGAACATGAAAATAAATTATTGAAGCAAAACCAAGGCGCGCAAGCCGACCAGGCTTCCGTTCAGGTAAGAAATATATTCGTTAAAATTATTGTTTTTGTTTTTGGTATCATTACTTTTTTAAATTATTATTTATTTATCTGTACCACGGAGATGTTATTCATTTTAGTGCGAGTGCGCATATTCCATTTGCGACAAAACGTAGTTTTCCAAAAGTGATATCGTAATAATTTTAGTAGATTATTCAAAGATTATCAATTTTTGGAAATAATACGTCTTGTTTTAGTGTATTATTACGTAAAATTACAAATAATTTTTCTTGATACATTTTTCACAAAAAATTACGCCCAGATTGTTGCGGGATAATGAATTATAGCCTCCGCCTATCCGATAATCTATACTAATATTATAAAGCGGAAGAGTTTGTTTGTTTGTTTGTTTGTTTGAACGCACTAATCTCGGGAACTACTGGTCCGATTTGAAAAATTCTTTCGGTGTTAGATAGCCCATTTATCGAGGAAGGTTATATAGGCTATATTTCATCACGCTACGGGCAGCAGGAGTGGAGCCACGGGGGTGAAATCGCGCGGAGCAGCTAGTGAAGTTATAAGTAGTATTTCAGTGATAAATATATGTTATTTGCAGGCTCTTTTAGAAGACTACGCGGCAAGGCTAGAAAAGCAACGAGCGATGAATCGCGAAGCAAACCAGCGGATAATGCAGCTAGAGGCCATCGAGGATAGCCAGAGGAAATGTACGTATTAAACAAAAACCAACTATAACATACATATAAGTAAATGTTAAGTGAGTGTCAAAATATTAAAAAAATCAATAGAATATTGTCTCCAAGAATTATCAAATATAACAGAGTGTATATACATAACAATGGAGGTTAAGCAACGGTCGGCGCGGTCAAAAATTGGATGGCTGACCATTTTTAGTTCTTTAGCTTACTTACGCACTTGATCAATTTTTTTAATAACTTATAATATTGATATTTTTTGTTTTATGGCATTCCAATGCTTTATAAATATAAATTTATAAAGAATAGAAAAAATTCGATCACGATTTGGGACTCGAACCCGCATCCTTTCGCGCCATTCCGGGCCGGATGCCTAGATATACCTAGATAGACACATAAAACTGAAAGAAGAGAATAAATTCGATTGCTCTGGGGGGCACGAGTGGCTGAATTGGTCAGGCATCCGCCCCGGAATGGCGCGAAAGGATGCGGGTTCGAGTTCCGCCTCGTGATCGAATTTTTTTCTATTCTTTATAAATTTATAAACTTATAATATGTACGGTATGTAGTAGCTCTTTAGCTTCCCGACTCACATTTGACCGGTTTTTTTTACTCATAATATTAAATTTGTAGTGGAAGAGCTACAAGGTGCTCTGGCCGAGGAGAAGCGTCGCGCGGGCAAGCTGCAGGAGGCGCTGGCGGCGCGCGAGGCCGAGCTGCTCGCCACTGAGGACAAGTACAAGAAGTGCGTCGAGAAGGCCAAGGAGGTCATCAAGTCGCTCGACCCGAGGACCACCGGTGAGGACAGCGTACTTTGTATTGGGGGATTTACTTTGTATTTGGGGATTTACTTTGTATTAGGGAGTTTTACTTTGTATTAGGGGGATTTACTTTGTATTTGGGGGATTTACTTTGTATTAGGGGATTTACTTTGTATTAGGGGATTTACTTTGTATTAGGGGATTTACTTTGTATTAGGGGATTTACTTTGTATTAGAGAGTTTCACTTTGTATTAGGGAATTTTACTTTGTATTAGGACTTTATACGTAAAATTAGTAACGTAACATAAATTTCTACAAGCGTAGAGTGAACAGGTAGCTTTTAGGGAAGCGCGGTCCATCTTAGACCACATCTCAGCTTAACATCAGGCGAGATTGTGGCCGAGCGTTTCCATATTCACAAAAATAAAAGTTCTTCCTACTTCTTGGGTTATCGATTGTCTTTGTTAATTTCTCTTGGATTTTGTAATGTCGAAATTGTTTGTTACTCATTGTCAGTCTCGAATAATTATTTGAATCACTAATTGACTATTATTTAAAACGAACAAATAAATGGATTGATAAAATATTTTATTGATTAATTTATATAGCGGTATGTCGTTTTAATTACATAATGAAAGCAAGGAAAAATAAAACAGATTTTATTGTGACAAAACCATCTAATCCTAGTATATTTGGCAGGTCAGCAATCGCTATCGGATATAACGCTGAACTATTCCCGGGGGGCTCCAAACACCAGCGGTACAAGCGGCACCAGCGGTACAAGCGGCACCAGCGCTGCTGCTTCTAGAGGTGACGCTACACCCGCCACGCACCGGCATGAGTGAGTTATACTATTTTTTCTTCATTTTTTAATTTGATATGTACATTGAGTATATTACTATAAAGTAGGTTATGAACGCATACCCTAATGATGCGTGTATATAAAACCCACATATGTCCACTCGTAATACAAAACAACGAATTCAACAGCTAATAATGGTCAAAGAAATTAAAGTACAAAAATACATCAATGTTATTTTCATAATAATAGAGTAAGATAGAGGAGGCTACAAATACGAAGAATTAGAACTTGAACGTCCTTCGTACACAAGGTAACTCAAATCTTCGATACTCGATGATTTTAGTTTCCAAACGACTACCGCCAGAACATACAAATTCATTGGGGTTTGTACACTAATTTGGATCGCGTTAGTCGCTTGGAGTGCGAAAGTGAATGAAATGAAATGAAAAAATGAAAAAAGTGCCTAGGTATATTCAGAAATGTTGAGTATAATTTAATAAACAAATGAATTATTACGTTTCAGATGGAGCGCGGGCGTCGCGGAGGACGGTCGCATGACTGCACAAGAACAACGCCTGGTAGCAGCCGCGTGGTACCAGCTGAGTGCTAGGTGTCATCGCGAATCGGTTGAGGCGAAGTTCGCTTTACGTTCCGCGGGGAATTCGTTCCTAGCGAGGCAGAGGCGGCAACCCCCGAGGCCGAGGCATTCCCCCGCTCCTGCACACTAACTTGTATATACATGATATAGTTCAGTTGGAGCGCGGACGTCGCGGAGGACGGACGTGTCACCGTACGAAAAACGCCTGGGCTCGCGCCTGTGCACTAACCACTTGTATACATGATTAATGATATAATTCAGTTGGAGCGCGAACGTTGTGGAGGAAGGACGTGTCACCGTACACGAGCAGCGTCTGGTTGTCACTGCGTGGTACCAGCCACCAACCACTTGTATACAGAAGATAGTTCATTTGGAGCGCGGGCGTTGCGGAGGACGGACGTGTCACCGAACGAACAATGCCTGGTATTAGCGGCGTGGTACCAGCTGTGCGCGCGTTGCACTGAAATAGATTTGTGCGTGGAGCTGAACGCACTATTCAGCTCAATCTGCCCAACGCAATATTTAGTGCGCACTGAATACTGCGTTGGGCAGATGATGGAATAAAATATCATTGTTATAAAATAATAAATTAATTCATAATAACACAGGGTGTCACCTATCCTTTTGAATAAGGTAGACAAAATAAATAAAAATTGTGAATTTGATGGTGTCACGTCTAATCAAAAGCTGAGTTTTATTTTATCACAAACTAAAAATAATTTGGAAAATCCAAAAGTGCACGCCTCATAATTTTTTTTTAATAATTATTTATTAATTATTATTTTTGTTTATTTAATAACAATTAAACCACATCGAATCAGACCCTGAAAAATGAAAGGGTTCTATTCCTGAGCATACTCAAGCGTAAGAGAAAAAAAAAGACTCGATTAGTAAAGTATTTCGGTCGCTATCGTGTTAACAAGAAAAAGGATCCGCACATACAGACACACGGACGTCCAAGACAGAACTTTTTTAAACTGTTTTTTAACTAGTTTAAATAACAAAAATGACATCAAAAATATCATGAACGTTAAAAATAGTGTTTTTTCTTAATATGTGTGTGTATGTATTATCTTACAAGTGCAATGTATGATACATAAAGACATTTTAAGTTTGAAAAATCAGATGTTTTGCGCGAAGTGACAGTAGTACCCACCTCAACGCTTCGCTTATGAGGCGTGCAATTAAAAATCTTTCTATCTTAGCGCTCTGACTCCGCTAGACGGTGTCACTAAATTAATTTAAATCTAAAACAAGTAGCCGACTACTAACTTAAATGAATTTTTAAATAATAAGTAATTAATAGATGATTATTAAATGCGATTACCTTGTCCAGTTTACATATTATTTTCGTAGCAAGCATAAAGCTGAAATGTGTAAAATATGTTATTTAAGATTGCTTTCAAATCTCTTATCTTCTTTTAATTTTTCTGTCACTATTTCTTATCAATTTTTAAACGGTTTTTATTGTTTTACTTTTACTTGTTTCTCTTTTCGTTGTTTCTTTTTTTATTTTTGATTAGAAGAATAGGAATAATAAACATTTCAACAATTCATTATTCCATATGTTTTGATTACAGTAGTAATACATATACAGGGTTACTTGTAAAACACCAGCAACCTCGCAGGACAAGATAGCTAACATCATAAGTAACAACATTAATTGTTCTACGACTTTTGGCATAACGCAATAAATTATTTTTAAATGATTTTTTAAACTTTTATTGTACTCTCCTAACATTTGTAAGTCTATGTTCTATTCATTATCGGATGGACGACGCGACGCCCCCTTCCCCCTCTCGTTCGCTTTTTGTTTACGTAATTTTTGGGAGGCGTAGAGTTTATAGTATTCAGACGGAAAATTAACTGAATATTTATTTTTGTATGAAAATAAAATCTAACAAATTATCAAAAGTCGTCGAACAAATGTTGTTACTTATGATGTTAGCTATCTTGTCCTGCGAGGTTGCCGGTGTTTTACAAGTAACCCTGTATATATTTTAAACATTTAAAATAAATGGTAATAATTTTCTAATCGCGAGCGGGTATCGCTAATTTTTGTCCAATAAAAAACGTATCGTGATCAGTGATACACTCGATTAGCGTTAAAGTTAGGTGATTTATGTTAATATGGGACTATATGCTTTGCTTATGTATTCAGTATTCATCTTCGAACACGCCATTCATTAATTATTTAAACCAGCATACGAATTCAACTTGAATTATTTAACTTTTTGCACACCTGTTTCAAAAGAGACAGTATGTATTAAAATATTAAAAATCTTTTTTTTCCACGCTAAATAAAGTGTGGTGAAAAATAAATAAAATATTATTTTTATTTCATTTTGTATGCTATCTTTTATTAAATGACTATTAATTTGATGGTTTGTTATTGTAATTCTACCATTATTGCTTTGAATCCATCATAGAAAGACAAAATCAATTTTAACATCACTTATGGTAATTTGAAGAAATTGTAAGACCAATTTAAAAGTAAACTAAAATTCTGGCGGATTTTATGTAATGTCACTCATATAATTAATTAGTTTATTGAAGTATCGGAACAGAAATATATAATAACGAACACTCAGTCTTAATTCTTATAGTTTAGTATACATACATCAAGTGTGAATATTAATAAATGTGCTAAGTGTTATAAAATTGAGTGTTCTTAAAAGTAATTTAGAGTATCATTCTCATCAAAAATAAATGATTACACCAGAAGTTCATTTTGGTGATTTTATTCATATTATTATGTAAGAATTTGATATGGAGCTAATGTGTGTGTGTCCAGTGTATATTATTACATAAATATTATAATTATTAATAAGAAATAATTGTGTGAATGTATTTTAATGTTTAAACAAGAAATGTGTAGAACATAGATATTTAATGTGTACAGTTGTGTGTATTACATGAATGTAATAATAATTAACATGTTCTATGTATGTGTGTGTTTTTTTATTTATATGCTCATTTATATTTTAAGGTATTAAATTAAAAGATTACCCTAATAAATTTCCATTATTACTTAAATAATTTTAAAAGTATGTTGAGAATATTATTAATGTGGTTTCGCTTCTAAGGAAACGAAACTAGACAATTGTAAAAATATTAAATCTAGCAACAGTGGAGAGGCGAAACTGGTTTTTTAAGTTCATATTAATTGTCCATTAATATTTTAATGTATTATTTCATAAAAATATGATTAAAAAAAAATTCAATGTCTGAAATAAATTGCTTGTTGTTATATTTTGGTGATTTATCGATTTAATTTATATACAAGTAAAACATTATAAAAGACCTATTACTGATTATTAATTTTTATAATATGTATTAATGTTTTATTCTCCGTTTATTAAAAGAGGGTTTCGTTTATTGCTTATACCATTATGCTTGTGAATAAAAATAATTGTAGATCCATAAAAAATCTAAGTTCCCTGTTTTTTCATTGCTTTCTTTCTCTCTCTCTCGATAACTGTCATATTTTATTTTATAATTTACATACAGTTATAAAATGTTTTTATGGAAGATGATAAAATACAGAAAAATGCATGCCTACTTAAAAATACAATATCACAAACATATTTTGATGCCAGGTCCCGGCATTATTGTGAATAATGCATTTATTTGTTTTTTTCTGCTTGTTTTGTTTCCACTTTTTTGTGTTGTGTTTTTATTTGTACGAATTGGGTTTTTAAAAAAATTTAGATATAATTGTACTGTTAAACGTTTATTTTTTACAAATACTTACTACATAAAAACGAAGTAGGTATAATTAAATAATAAAAAATTCAAAATCCAATGTAATTTGTTTTTGGTTTTCATTCAAGATTGATATGTTGGATAATTTATTTACAATAAACACTTTATTTTATCAATGAAAATAGGCTCCATAAGTGTACGTTTCTATGAAAATGTATTGAATGTAAGTTTGAGAAATGTCCATTTTTTGTTACATCTAGAGCTTTTAATGTAAATTATTAAAATGATATTAATATTAACCTGTAAGTGCCTCATAGCTCTAATGATAAAAACTTCTATCGACTTTCTTACATCATTTTACATTGTGATATATTTTTGTGTTTTGTGTTTGTAACGTATTTTTGTTTATTTCTCATGTATGTCATCTCAATCTATTATGTATTTTTATTAAACGTATGACTTGTTGTCAATAAAACCAATGTATAATTTATGAACAGTTACAATAAACTTTCATACAATTTGTCTATATTTGCGTTTTATTTCTTTTTATTCCTATAATCCAGTCAAATTAGACCTGAAAATATTATTGAAAGAACGAAAATTCCGACAGAGCAAAATTTTGGTGAAGAGCTTTATTTACCATAAAAAACAAAAATTCAAAAGTCCCCGCATGTCCCATGTACGCAACAAAAGTTATTCGGGATAATAAAGGTCATAATTTGAGGTTTTTTGAATTTTTCCGAAAAAATATTCTCCTGTTGGGACATGTGGGGACTTTTGAATTGAATTTTTATGTTTTATCTATACTAATAAGCTGAAGAGTTTGTATGTTTATTTGAACGCGCTAATCTCAAGAACTAATGGTCCCATTTGAAAAATAATAACTTAGCCCAAAAAAATATTCAGTCAATATTATTCGGAAAATATCTCTGTCGTGTGTACCTACATGTATGTTATGTTAATCTTTAAAACTATGTAGAGATTGTCTAATCTAAAAATGAACGCCCCTCCACTGTGTTTACGCTCACATTCAAAGTACGTGTATAGACGCAATACACACAAATTGGTCTGCCTCATTGGTCGTTCAGTCCTCCAGTCCAATCCATGCCCGAACGACAGGACCAGTTGGCCAACTAGTGCATAAATGACGCGATGCACGACAGAACGGACGTGTCATTCCGTACATAGCGCGCTCTCCCCGCCATACAATGCTAGGCACCTGAACTGATCGCCCGATTAGTTGACAAATCAGTGCGCGAGACAGTCAAAGTTTGCAGTAGAATCGCCGCGCGCACACATATAAAGTGGTTCAATAATTATTTGTCCTCACACATTGAAACAATTAAGTTTAGTGGAGGGGCGTTCATTTTTAGATTAGACAATCTCTACGCAACTTATTTTGATAGGTTTTTTTAATAGGTAGCGGATGGTTTAAACGTAGATAAGTTCCATCAATAATTGCACCAGTGCGAAGCTAGGGTGCGTCCCTAATCCATCATCATCATCGAAAATTTGTATTGAAATAAAACTACCCAAAAATATTTTATAATTTATTAGTTACTGAGATCACAAGCCACTTAGTTAAATAATTTATAAATATCACACCAAATAAATAGTATTGCAGTTCGATCCTATGCAATCACAAAACAATTTATGTAAAACGCAACTTAAGTATATAACAAAGTAAAAATACTAAAAAATATATAATATACAAACGCCACGCGCTCATTGAAACCTGATTATGAACTAGATATACCTTTGAATACACATTGCGGTGAATTAATTGCATTTGTTATAATACTAATTGACAATTACATTATCTGTGTTGACTCTTGAATACAATGCGATACGACTAAAAACTGGGATTCGGAACATTTCCTCTTGATTTTTCACTACAAACATATCTAGATAACATTAGAACACATGGGATTTATGTCTATGAATTTCTGGAGGTTTACTATATCGGGGAGAATTTTAAACGCTTAATCTAATTTCATGTATATGTATGGGGTTTCTAGTCGAAGTCTTCATCAGAGTCTGTCTTTAGCACGCTGTCAGATCCGGAGCCCGGCTCGCTGTCCACTGCTATTTCTCTGTAAACCAATATTAATGTTGTTACATTTATCCGCAGACCGTCTCCAATTTATAATATATCCCAGTGAAATTCCTACACTGTTGAAATAATTTACAAATTGTTACAATTTCAAACAAAGAAAATAAAATAAAGAGCGTAATTTAAATCCTTTCCTCATTTAATATGTACAATGTACATAGTTTGGTAACCTACAGTTATTATTTCCAATGATTGCATTATTGCAAATTCAGGCGATTCGATCAAAATAAGTTCTATTTATGTAGATACGCAAATAAACTTGATTGAAAAGAATAATTCAAAGAGATTATCCCTCGTTTCTTTTCAATACCTACATATTGAAAAATGTTTCTTATGGATGCACCAACTAGATATTATAATGGTATTAAAATTGATGTTGAGATTAAGTTATAAACAATTTTATTACCTAGGTTTTACTTTAGCTAGGTACCTACACCATATACGGATTTCTGCCCATTTATAAATGTCAACAGTGCATCAATTATTTTTAAGCTTGTAGGTACGCATGTCAAAATACATTAATAATTGAATTTAATTAGGTGCAATAAGTAGATATACATATATGTAAACATAAATGATAACACCAAAAGAAATTAAAAGTCGGTTAAAACACTTTCCTAAAGAAACATTAGCAAAAGTAGGGGCTAATTAAAAGTTGATCGATGGCATAAGATCCATGCATGGATTCTACTTTTTTTCTATCAGTCTTACTTACGTCATATTAAAAGTGCATTGTGGCATGATAGAGCGCGTGAGTGGTCATAATTAGTTATAAAATAGAATTAAAATGTTCCCGCTGTTGCTTCGAAATTATTCTTGGTTATTAAACGATTGTTAGTTTATAGACAGTAAGCTAATCACCGGAAATAAAAACAGTGTTAGCATTAGGCTTCCATTAGCTACTAAGATAAACTGTATAATATATATTTCAGTAAGTTTATATTTACGCAATCGTTTATCTTAGTAATACCTACCTAGTTGAGTGTTATATTATCTGTAGCACTCTATGGTAATACGATGGGCGTGAAAACCATTATTATTAAAACCACAACAATAAATCCAGTCAATCAAGATTATAATTCGCGCACACTGATAACTTGCCTATTTTCTGCAGCGACGCACACACGAATCTCAACAATATTTCTGCCGATAAAACGTGAAGTCAATAAATTGTGTTTGTTTCCCCGTTTACCTACTCTACTATTGAACGCCAATAAAAAGGGCGGCTTCTCCTGATTTATTGCCACACAAACTAAACTTTACATACATTTTATCGAGAGCGCGACAGTTAAATTCCACCTTCATTCGAGGAGATATTAAACGACCTATTATGATATAACTTTTCGTTTTATAATTTTTTAATATCCCCAGCTTTTAAGTTAACGAAGCTCGTCGTAGCGCAACATTGTTGTTGTCTACCAATTATAAAATGAAATATTTGCGACTCTGTACTTTAATAAATATCTATTATCCTCATACATTTATACATTATTTGAAAACAATAACCTATTTATTCATAAATTATATGGCTTCAGAGAATTATTTCATCCCACATTTATAGTTCTTTAGTTTTATGTAACAAAATACGTAATATAATTTTTCATCCCGTTATTACAGCCATTACAGATTAATACTTAACAAAATATAATAATAATATTTTACCAGAGTAAAAATAATATATATGAAAATGTGAAACGAACCCGTTGATATCCTTAGTGAGCTGTATGTCGACGTTGGTCGCGCTATCGTTGAGGCCGTTGAGCGCCTCGCAGAAGTCGCTGCCCACGTTCTGCAGATGCTGCGTGTTCAGATGGAATCCCTGGTGAATAAATCATTCGGGTGATGACGGCCCAACTGATATATTAAGGGGCTTATCGTTCAGTCCCTGCTCGCGGGCGAATAAAATTATCCATGGAGTAAGGACTCTACCCTCGTAGACTTAAAAAATCTTGTAATTTATAGCCTAAAGCGGATTTGTGGTGTACTGTCCAATTAATGTCGACTTTAATACAAAAAATAAATCTTAAAATACACCCTCGAGTTATATTCGTGAGGACATTTGAACGAATTACAGAAATCTTTGTTAATGCCGATAACTAATGTCTTGAATTATGAAGCTTTAATGATTAAACTATGTGTATCCTTCAATATCAATATAATGGTAATATTTTCATATATATTCTTTGAATAAAACGTAAGCAGGTGCATAAAATTATTTTAAACACAATAAAAACATTGGCAAGAAATATTATAGGCTCTACTCAATATAATAAGATTACGATTTATAATACCAAGTGCGGTCGTGGTGAAATCACAGTGTTAATAAAATCTCATAGCTTATTGCATATAATTCAACAGCAGATAAGTTAAAATTACGCCTTCGTTTGTATTTGTATTTTTGTAGAAATGTGCCTACCTTAGCGTGAACATGTCTCTGTACCCAATTTTATTTTAATTCGCCAAATTACATTTTAGTTTTGTAGGTTAAGTACTTATACGAACACGATTCTATAATTTACTTAAAAACCGTATTCTTTTATTATCTTACCGTTACTCCTCTTTTTAATGCCCATATAAAAGTCATCACAGAAGAGCGAATTAATAAGTGAAGTAAGCGTTTCTGACGTTACATTGATTGAAAATATATTGCGCTCTTATCTTTTGTGATCTGCACCGGGCAGATGAATTAGACTACATGTCAAACGCATACTATGCATATCATTAATCTCCCTTTATTAACCATCATTACTAATTGGAAAATATAAGACGTATCTGTAAAATAATCGATCACTTAGTAATTACATTTCGATAACGACACCCCCTTGTTAATTATTATGTGAAAAGAATATTAATGTGAAATATCACTTATAGGTGTTCTTTTTTCCTTCTTATGCGGTTTCTATTTAATAATTGAATGAGTAAATAAGTCTGACATCGTTATGATGAATTGTTGGATCCGCAAAGGTTATGTGTTTCTTTTTTTCTTTCTGTCAAGGAATGCTATTTCTTCGTGATGAAAACTTGTATTTTTGCGGTCTCATGCTTATTCGCCTTGCATGATTTGTTTTTGCAAATTGTTGATCGCAATGCTATTTTAATTGTTTGTTTTTTTGTGGTATCGTTGTTCTATATATAAAATCTCAATTAGATTCGTGATGTACTGTTTCCTAGCTTATGTATTTACAACATTTACGTCCAATAATGTTGTAGCGACTATTTTAACGCTAATAAATAATGAATTTGCATGTTGACGGGCGATAAAGCTAGGGGCTGACCTTAAATGGTCCTCGGTCAAAGCCGCAGAAGGAAGCCTCCATGGTGTATGAGCGGGTGACGCCGAGGTGGCGCCACACGGTGACGCGCGCCGTGCTCTCGCGCTCGCGCTCCACGCGGAACGAGCACGAGCCCAGCGCGAACGCGGGCGATATGCGGTGCATCAGCGCGGGCAACATCTGCACACCCGCATGTACTTATATTTTATAGATTACTCTAACTTATGCTAACTAGAAAGTAATTTAAAAGCAACAAAGATGCGATAAAGGATAATTAACTTTTCTGTGGATGATGATTTAAGTTTTCACGGAGCATCAGCGAGGAAACAAATGAAAACGGCTTCTCTGAACCTTAATATAAAATCAAATTCAATAATAAATAGACTAGATTTTTATCAGGATTTAATTATATCTATTTGTAGAAAAAAATTCGTACAGTACAATTATGATAAAAAGTTAATGACAATTTTATGGATATGTACATTTGCATAATGAATAATTACTATGTATCATGTATGTAAGCAGTAAGCATTATAAATGTAAAAGCTGTTATTGGCATTACGTCACCAACTTAGCGGTGCACGTTTCCTATTTTTCTCCAACTTCTTCTTCATCCGTTTAACATAACGGAATACATAAGAGCCAAATAAGCGAATACAAAAACTGGGTGTTTAATTAACTGCAGTAATGTATACACAATCGCTGTTAGTCCTGATTTATGCAACTTACAAGGTATTTAACAGGTTCATCTTGTACAAGCCGGTCGTTGCTGCACCAACTCTCTGCGCCGGCGCATCCGTAAAAAAAGACATTCTTCTTTCGCGAATGCCCGTGATAGTCGCAGTATACGAGAGGTGGCTTCTTCCAAACTCGAACCAAGTATTCAATTAGGCCCTGCACATCAAAAACATTCAAAATAAAAGTCGAAAACTCGTCGCTATAAGATTTATGCCGTCTGCCTAACATCTTTGCAATTGCGCTTAAATTCCGGATTAGATTTTTATTTTTGTCTCCAGATACCAATTAAAGAACTGCATTCACAATAAATATTCTTATTAGCCGTGCATGTTTCCAAGAAAATCGTAAGCGAACGATCTACGTTAGCAGACGTCGCGTTTAATTGGAATATTGACTGTGAGCATTTGACATGAGAATAAGGTATCTGTGTAGTCGCTAATTAATAGAATTTACCTTTGTGTGGTAGATAGAAGGATGCAAAACAGGGCTGGGTTTGCACCAGCGTCGATTTAAATCTTCATTAGTTAGGCCGCACCGATGGCTGTAACAACGCAGACATTATCGGAGCGAACCAGGAAGCTCGAGCTCGCATGTGCATTGTGCACGATAAGCCGTGTGGACATTTTCATTGAGGTGACAAGCCCCGTGGTGCCCGTGGGTCGGGAGTCAGCTATCGTTATTCCAATATCACACACGTAAGGGCCCCTCGGTGCGTACTGAACATTGTAACCGCATTGGATCGGATCAGATTGCGGTTTATTTATTTCCTACTACTTGCCCCTTTGCATACTATCGATAAAATCTATGAAAAAGGACACCTTCTTACTTTATATGACCTTTCCTTTTTATATAGTTTAGTTATGCGAGTGGATTCAAATTTAGAAATCAAATCTTCGGAAATAAAATGAAAATGATAGATAAAGCTATATTTCAGCAAAACACAATTAGAAGGTTGGCAATATAAGAAATATTTGTAAAATTTTTAACAAAAGCTCTCACACTACGAATCTCCACGAAGACATAAATACACGCGCGTATTTAATTTTTGCTCATAAAAGAATGGGAAATGCTCGGATCAGCTAGGATCTACAATTTTTGACATTTGATTGCTTTTGATATTACTCAGCTGTATGTCATTTTTATAGCAAAAAAAATTAGCATCTACATTTTGATACATTTACATTAATAACGTTATTAATTATTATTATTGTAGCTCTACCGTAGCTTTACCATATACTATATACCTACCATGAAAATAAGTAAAAGCGATAGTTTAAAACTTAGTAAATAAGGTTAAATCGAATACTCAAACTAATTTCATTTAGGTTGGACAGAATTTTGTAGAGATCAAGGTAAATTTTCGATTAGCGTACAGTTTATAGAAATTTATTCAAAAATTCAATGAACAATACTTATAAGAAAGGTTTCTGCAGCGTTTTATTGATATATATGTATTATGTCGTTATTATATAACGTAAAAAATTGAGTCACTGTAAGTTAAAATTTAACTTCGCTTTCCATTCGATAAATTTTTAGGTTTTTCTAATACATAGTAATATAGACATAATTTTGAACAGATTCATTAATAATTCAGTTGAATTTAACCGGATTAAGTATGTATGTACCAACAAGCTTTTAAATTTTAGGCGCCCATTATATTATATTTTATACTATATTGGTTCCGCATTATATTATAATATTATATTCTCAACACGTCAGCGTGAAAAGCGTCGTCAATATAAAATTATAATTAAATTAATAATTTATATGGGCTTCATACGCATAGGGCGAGCGTTAGTGGATTATTTAAAAGGCAGCAACATCTTGAATTTTTAAACATGATTAATTAACTATAGAGCAGGCTCCAAGGAGATGTTCGTTTGCAAAAATAGCGGACCTAAATCTGACTTCTGATATATATTGTATAGATCCCAGACATCCTATAGACAGATGTTGCCAACCAGTTTTGTGGTCCCCCTCCCCCCACCCCGGTAATTAAATATGGCATACAAAGAAAAAAATAAAAATTTCCAAAACATGCCGTGTGGGGTATCAAATGAAAGAGCTTATTGAGTAGATCACGAATATATAGCATACTATAACATTTCTTACACTTTCTCTAAGATTTTTTAGAAAATTTACGAAAATGCTCCATTTTTGAGTTAACTTTAAACCACTATAGATTGAAAACTCATGAATATATTTTTTAAATTATTATTTTAAATAATTAACAATAGTCCATTGTTTACGATTCAATAGTTCGTAATATAATATAAGTGAGCTATATGTATGTGGTGGATTTGATGACCCCACAAAATGTTTTAAATTGCAAGGCGCAACTTTCACTGAAGTTACCGATTTGAAATCTAATCACACAGAGGCTGATTCAAGAATGTTCTGCCATATTTTTCATTCTGTCAAACACAACGACAGTGCAGAGATAATTATTCTAAGCCCCGACACCGATATTTTTGTATTAGGCCTTTATTTCTGGCATAAACTTGAAAATATACTCGCCATCTTTGAATGCTCCCCCCACTCCCCCATGCAACTATTTCACTGTACGAACTATTGAATCGTAAACAATGGACTATTGTTAATTATTTAAAATAATAATTAAAAAAATATATTCATGAGTTTTCAATCTATAATGGTTTAAAGTTAACTCAAAAATGGAGCATTTTCGTAAATTTTCTAAAAAATCTTAGAGAAAGTGTAAGAAATGTTATAGTATGCTATATATTCGTGATCTACTCAATAAGCTCTTTCATTTGATGCCCCACACGGCATGTTTTGGAAATTTTTATTTTTTTCTTTGTATGCCATATTTAATTACCGGGGTGGGGAGAGGGGGACCACAAAACTGGTTGGCAACATCTGTCTATAGGATGTCTGGGATCTATACAATATATATCAGAAGTCAGATTTAGGTCCGCTATTTTTGCAAACGAAACTCCACTGAGAGTCCGGTCTACTATGAATGTGTCAAAATATCATTGAAAATAATGACTTCATTGGAAATAATGTAATTAGCAATTATGTTTTTTTTTAAAGAAGCACCTATTCAAACTACCTTGTCATACGCAATTATCAGTTAATGGAATTTAATTAAAAATAATTATACCAATGAATGACAACATATAGGTACCCAAAACAATTACTATAAACGTTTTATTAAGCAACAATTTGCTAAGAGAAAATAAAACAACAGGATTGAAATTGAGCACGAGATAACCGCACGTTCAACTATGCGTATGAATCAGACTGCAACTCCATAAATAAACTACAAAGACAAATCTATATATAAATCAGAAAGAATTTGCCTGCGGGTTCAAATTATTTTCTTTTTTTTAGCAGCGTCCAAGCTTTGGTACGCAGCTCAGGTAGTGGAAAATGGAGTTTGATTAAACTCGTAATACTGTGAACCAAGGAAGTCATTTCAGTTCTATTAGAAAAGAATAAGTTGCTCAATTGTGTCATTATATACAGCTAGGTTAGGACTTTGCGTCTACAATCTACGACAATTCACTATACATTGCCCGTTATTACAAGGTAATTCACAGGGAACGAGTATCAGGGAGTATCTAGCCAGTTTGTAGGTAATCTAAGAACTAACGGTAATTAGTAATTAGACAATAGACAAGTTGTTTTCCTCTGGATTAATCAGTATTGCACGCCTCATAAGCGAAGCGTTGAGGTGGGTACTACTGTCACTTCGCGCAAAACATCTGATTTTTCAAACTTAAAATGCCTAGACTGGGGTAGAAGCCTTTGAAAATAATGAAAAGATAAAAAAAATCGCAGTCGGATGAAACCCATTACAAAAGGAGGGGAATATGATAAAAATGTAAGGAAAAATAAATTACGGTCAATCCGAGTTCGGGAAGCGGGAGGGGGGAGCTTTTAAGAGAAAAAAATGGTTTCTCTCGATTTCCGACAAAACTACAAGTCCTATAGAAAAAAGTTCTATGGCAAAGTTGTAGGTAATTAAAAGTTCTACAACTTTTGTATTCACAATTTTTTCACATAACCTAAAAATTTAGGTGAAAAATTCAAAAAACCAAGTTTTTGGTCTTTTATTTGTATCTACTTCAAAATTTATTTTTTTTCTACGAAATTTGGTGGAAACTTACTTTATTATGTCCCAAATACACTGTAATTTATTTGATCGAAAATATTTATTTTTTCGCCTTATTTTGAATTAATACCAAAAAAACAACCTAATTTTCAATCGAAAAGTCACCCGTCAAAATATCAGCTTTTTTCAAAAACTTGGGGTGCCTTTTATTCATTGAAATCTCTACTTTCATATGGTGTAAAAAAAATAAACACCACCATAGTAAATGTTCTCAGGAAATGCATACAAACAGTCTGAAAATTAGCTTTTACTAAATCAGGCACAACTCTTGAACTCTATATCTTCTCTTGTATCGGCTTTTCGGTAATATTTCAAAAGAAAAATAATTATCTGTTCTAAGTTTAATATTTTACAGCATATTCAAAAGCAAAATGATGTCGATAAAAACATTTCAGGTAGTTCGAGAAGTGTGCCTGATTTAGTAAAAGCTAATTTTCACACTGTTTGTATGCATTTCCTGAGAACATTTACTACGGTGGTGTTTATTTTTTTTACACCATATGAAAGTAGAGATTTCAATGAATAAAAGGCACCCCAAGTTTTTGAAAAAAGCTGATATTTTGACGGGTGACTTTTCGATTGAAAATTAGGTTGTTTTTTTGGTATTAATTCAAAATAAGGCGAAAAAATAAATATTTTCAATCAAATAAATTACAGTGTATTTGGGACATAATAAAGTAAGTTTCCACCAAATTTCGTAGAAAAAAAATAAATTTTGAAGTAGATAGCAATAAAAGACCAAAAACTTGGTTTTTTGAATTTTTCACCTAAATTTTTAGGTTATGTGAAAAAATTGTGAATACAAAAGTTGTAGAACTTTTAATTACCTACAACTTTGCCATAGAACTTTTTTCTATAGGACTTGTAGTTTTGTCGGAAATCGAGAGAAACCATTTTTTTCTCTTAAAAGCTCCCCCCTCCCGCTTCCCGAACTCGGATTGACCGTAATTTATTTTTCCTTACATTTTTATCATATTCCCCTCCTTTTGTAATGGGTTTCATCCGACTGCGATTTTTTTTTGTTTCAAAAATTATCTACTCTAGTCTATTATGTATCATACATTGCACTTGTAAGATAATACATACACACACATATTAAGAAAAAACACTATTTTTAACGTTCATGATATTTTTGATGTCATTTTTGTTATTTAAACTAGTTAAAAAACAGTTTAAAAAAGTTCTGTCTTGGACGTCCGTGTGTCTGTATGTGCGGATCCTTTTTCTTGTTAACACGATAGCGACCGAAATACTTTACTAATCGAGTCTTTTTTTTTCTCTTACGCTTGAGTATGCTCAGGAATAGAACCCTTTCATTTTTCAGGGTCTGATTCGATGTGGTTTAATTGTTATTAAATAAACAAAAATAAGAATTAATAAATATTTATTAAAAAAAAATTATGAGGCGTGCACTTTTGGATTTTCCAAATTTTGAATAATTCTTCGCAGTCTTAGAAATTAGTTAAAATTGAATATTATTTTTTTGAATACACCTTTGTATAATTAACATAACATAATTAACATTTTTTCTATTATCTATAGGAAGTTGTTATTTTTATACTTTTTCATACAATAACCGCTTTCTTTATACAATGGGATATGGATATTCTTTTCTGCTCGAACTTTTCCTATATCATTTAATAATAATCTGTCGTAATTATATTTATAATACGATCTTGATAACTCGATCATATCTCTCTCTACGAAGACACGTTGAATTAATCGCGATAAAACTTGGTCTGGTCATGAATACTTCAAGCGATTCTCTGTTAACGCATTGTTTAAATACTTATATAGTTACAAGTAGCGAATAACATCGCGAGAGTTCTATTAACAGTAGGTACCACAGCGTGCATCCCTTTGTATCGGTTTTTTAAGACGCTAAGACAGTTGGACGTTCATCCAATTAGGAATGTTTCAGCGCAGAGACATCATTAGCGAACGACGGCGAGCGCGTAGGAGAACCTGAGTTCTCATGCAGCGACCTTCGCGTTTAAACCGGTTGCGCATCTTTACTCTAATCAGGGAAAAAATAAGCGTATGCCACATGTGCGAACGAAAGCGAACAAGCGAGAAACTGCGCCCTGTCCGCCGTGTTTTATGGAGAAGTGTTGCGGTACCGGAGCAACCCAGGGCTGCTATCTACTGCGGAACTTGCCAAACATTTACTTATATTACGACTACGCTTTGCTATTCAATAAGGTATTCTTGACATATGTTTGATATTAACATAAAGTTTTACTTTCATCAGAAATCTGCTGTAAACGTTAATTAAGTATGTGGCGGAGGCGGACGCAAGCGCCAACATGGCTTTAAATGGAAGCAATTGGCAATAACGTAGTATGTAGTAGCCCTTTGATGAGTCTACTGACGACCGCGGCTGGTTCAAGGGTTCGCCTGCCTATCTATTTATAGAGCACGCGGCGCAGCGATGCTATCGGGCTTCAACCATGCCTCGGCCCGCACGATGCCTACCCGCCCTCTATGCACCCTTCTGCAAAGCCTGCCCAATAAAATAGACCAAAGTGAAACTGCTGTATTATTTTCGTTCCAGCTATTTATATCACGTGTCCATTGTTTATATCTCAAAGGGAATTAATAGCCGTCGGCTACGTCTACTCCGCCGCTCGAGAATCTCGTTAAGTTGTTCAAATTGTAGACCAATAAATAGAGACGTTTTACGCATGCTAATTAATTTCATTGCGAGAATAATAATATTTTCGTTGCGATAGATATCAATAATGCTGACGGTTAGATAAGTGGGAGGCGGTGGCATACCGAGCTCATACGTATTCCGAGCGCGGAGGCTGTTTCCTGCTCAAGAGGGTGCACTCAACTACGGGTAGTCGATGTGTTATGGTTGCCTCTTATCGTTATGTTCTTGTTTGCGGATTTGAACTGGACGAGGGACTTGCGTTCGAGACTCAGCGGTTAGGGTTTCTATTGGTTGCACTACGACGTCCAGATTCGCTAGCGTCTAAACTTTGTATTCGAGGCCGATACCGGACACGGGCCGAGTTATTTACGATAGTCGCGAGACAATCGGCCGGTCGCAACGCTTATCCGGTGCCACCGACGTGGTGCCAATAACATGACGTGGCCACCTTTATTAAACACCATCCGTTGAAATTAACACACGTTTCTATGCTTAACAATTGCTGAATCATGTGTTAGCTATCTGTTATTATATTATTCATGATATTGTTTTAGATTCTTCTTCCAATACGAATATTTATTGCATTATATCGTCTACCATTTAATATATAACAAAAATAATTGTAGTTACAAGCCAATGCAAGAGAATATGAATAATTTGTTTAATAGCAGCAGGGAAAAATTGAAGATGAAGCTAACGGTGTCACGTCCACTAATTGATTTTATTTGCTGGGTGTTGGCGGAAGCGCGACGATTCGCTACAGATCGGTTCAACGACACGGCTCTTCTCAACAAACTGTCCTCACCCGAGGAATGCAGTCCGTGTGTTATAAGGAAAATTACTTAATACTAATACCTATAAGGGCGCGTTCCCACTATGTCGTAACGACTAATTTATCGTTCGACGACTGTCGTCTTTACCTGTTCCCATTATAACGATTGTTTGTCGTCAACATTTTTTATCGTTTAGCGACTGTCGTATCTAGCTGTTCTCATTGGATCGCGACGACATTTTATCGTTTCCTGGCATTCGCTTTGTCGTTTACACATCATCAGCAAGCTACAAATCTAGTCGCCTCTGCGTTCGCTTGGTGATTACTAGTGCGTTTACTCTCCTGAGTTCAATGGACGTCATAGAGTTGCCGTCCACGATTTTTTATCGTTTTACGACTGTCGTGCTTGCCGTTCCCACTGTCACGACAAAGTGTCGTCACTGCAAAAACTGTCGTAGACGACAGTAAATTGTGTCGTTCTAAATGTGAACACCTCCATTTAAACATATAAGCCACGACACTTAAAACTACACGATTATCTGTCGTCACGACACGGTGGGAACGCGCCCTTACGATGCGATAGTCATCTTAATTTGACTCGCGTCACCACCTCCTCAGATTAGTTGCTGCTGCGAACGAATCCTAAAGCACATGTATCAAATCAATAAATATAAGATGACAGTGCGCATTAAGATGTGATGAATAATAAATAACTTTTAAATATCAAGTATAGGTAGATGTTCTTCACTGTTATTATTTAAACAAACAAATTTTATTTAATTTTCTAGGTATATATCTATCCACAACACTAAAACATCTTTTTAAGGACTTTTCACTTAGGCGTCATGTTTCCAAGAATCCTCAATGAATAATTGAATTCATACAGTTATAGAAAGCGACGATCAATACACAATTGATTATAATAAATTCAATTACGGCGAAGGTTTCGTGTATAAATGATAATACAAGTAGAGAATTAAAAGGTCCGCCTGCTCCTGATGACGTGATAAACGAACTTCGTGAGGGTAATTTGTAAAAGTTTCGTATCATCCTTTAGCGTTGGATAGCTTCGCTGGAATTATAGCCTTAAGAGCAATTAGAGCAATTATAAACGTGGAGATAATGGCGAGAATGAGTCATATGACCAGAGGTCGACAGGATGAGCAGGTAATAGCCCTTCGGCGGGTGCCATAGGGCAGGGCACAGAGCATTATTTACATAATCGCGAGCACCGGGCGTCCTTGGCGTACCTCATGGCCCTTTATACGGCACACTGCATTGTATCTACTGGGGTAACTTTTAACACATTTTGTATAAAATGCCTTAAGGAAAATGTTCAGATAGAACTTTAATGATCATTATTTGGTTACTCCCTATACGTTTATGGCTTTACAATGTTTCAGTTTTAATGAGTTAAAGGACTACGAGAAGTTAAATACAAAAGATTAGAATTCTCTGGAAATTAATAGGTGGGAAAATTCTTCAAACAGATTCTTTAAAAATTAGGCCCCTGTTCGTAATGCCTTACTAGAGTTACTACGAATATTATGTTAATGTTGCATATTTATTTTCAAAGCTGAGAAAAATTATCATCATCATCATCATCATCAATCATCAATCAATACATATAATAAAATTCTAGAAAAGTGGTGTCTGTACAATGAAAATATGTAAAAAGAAATTAGCAGGGGTTATTACTAAATCGATCCCAAACCCAAAACTGTCGTTAAAAAAATTTTTGTCTGTTTGTCTGTTTGTCTGTTTGTCGGTTTGTCTGTTTGTCTGTATGTTTGAACACGCTAATCTCAGAAACGGCTTATCCGATTTAAATGCGGTTTTCACTAATATATTGTGGTAAGCTTCATTTAACATTTAGTGTTTATTTCATGTCAATCGGTTCATAAATAAAAAAGTTATGACCATTTAAGTAATCACAGCGAACATTTGCTAAGGCATTCTATACATGAATTACTTTATTACGTAAATTATACGCTAAAGTTATTCCTTGACATGTCCAGATGATCATATCGAGAGTTCCCAAGCGTGGGAAGGGGGGGTTATGCTGAGGGGGTAGTAGGGGGGGTCAAAGGAACTTTATTTAGATTTTTGCTCATAAGTCTAAAACCTGCACGAATAGCATTATGGTTACTTCTAGGTAAATTTTCTATATAAAAGGTCTTTGAAATTATGTCGTAGGTATTATATTTTTAACCCCCGACGCAAAGAGAGGGGTGTTATGTCCGCTATGTGTGTATTGCGTGTCTGTCTGTGCCACCGTAGCTCGCTAACGGGTAATACGAATTAGATGCGTTTTTTTGTTACATTAGTTGTTTATTATATTATTTAGGGGTAAGTGGGAATGAAAAAAACGAATGTTAGTTGTTAATGTAGGTTGTAGGTTATACCCAAGTGATATATCAAATGAAAATAGACGACATGTCAGAAACAATTAGTCAAATTTTATCAAAATCGGTTCATCCATTTATTTGATATAGGGGTAAAAGTGGGAATAAATAAATGAATTTTATCAAATATACTCAAGTGACGTATCTAATAAAAGACATGACGTGTAAAGTACAATAAGACATATTTTATCAAAATTGGTTCATCCATTTATTGGATAAAAGTGGCAATAAAAGTTGTCAAATATACCTAAGTGGCATATCAAATGAAAGGGCATGACCTGACGTGAGAAGTATAATGAGGCATAGGTATTTAATCAAAATCGGTTCATCCATTTATTATATAGTAGAGGGGTAAAAGTGGGAATGAAAAAAACGAATGTTGTCTGTTATACCCAAGTGATATATCAAATGAAAAAAGACGACCTGTCAGTAACAACAAGTCAAATTATATCAAAATCGGTTCATCAATTTATTTGATATAGGGGTTAAAGTGGGAATAAATAAATAAATTTTATCAAATATACTCAAGTGACGTATCTAATGAAAGACATGACGTGTAAAGTACAATAAGACATAATATTTTATCAAAATTGGTTCATCCATTTATTGGATATAATATGTAGGTATAAAAGTGGGAATAAAAGTTGTCGAATATACCCAAGTGGCATATCAAATGAAAGGGCATGACCTGACGTGAGAAGTATAATGAGGCATATTTAATCAAAATCGGTTCATCCAATAATTATATGTAGGGCAAAAGTGGGAATGAGAAAAACGAATGCTGTCTGTTATACCCAAGTGATATATCAAATGAAAAAAGACGACCTGTCAGAAACAATTAAGTAGTCCAATGTTATCAAAATCGGTTCATCCATTTATTTGATATAGGGGTAAAAGTGGGAATAAATAAATAAATTTTATCAAATATACTCAAGTGACTTATCTAATGAAAGACATGACGTGTAAAGTACAATAAGACATATTTTATCAAAATTGGTTCATCCATTTATTGGATATAGGTATAAAAGTGGGAATAAAAGTTGTCAAATAATATACCCAAGTGGCATATCAAATGAAAGGGCATGACCTGACGTGAGAAGTATGATGAGGCAAATTCAATCAAAATCGGTTCATCCATTTATTGATTTATAGCGGTAAAAGTGGGAATGAATAATCGAATGTGGTCAAATAATATAATCAAGCGGCATATCAAATGACGTGTGAATTACAATTAGTCATGTTTTATCAAAATTGGTTAATCTGTTTATTACATATAGGGCACCTTAGGGGTGATAGTGGGGATACTGTATAATCCAAATGGAGTACCAAACGAAAGGATATGACATGTACATAATATATAGGTATGATTAGACATGGTTTAGAATTTAGATCAAAATCGGTTCTGCCATTTACTAGGGGTGAAAGGGAAAAGTTGAAAGTCTGTGAAAGTAGAAGGAATATGGGAGCGGGAGAATAACCACATCCTGGAAATTTTGAACTCTTCTGTACCTAAGTTTTATAGCTCAGTTTAGTAATAAATTTTACTAACAGTTCTTTTGTGTTATTATTTATTTTATTTCTTAACTTTATAATAATGTGTAAGTACTTATAATTTAGTTGTATATGATAGTACGTGTTTCAAGACGTGTTTACTCAATAATTGTGTGTTAAGTAGTAACTACTATGCACTATGCAGTCACTATTCCACGCGGACGAAGTCGCGGGCACAGCTAGTTCACCAATATTATAATAGAGTTAGCTATCATTCATATATTACGTAACAGCTTAGTCAACTCAACCGTCTTGCTTTACTACTAATTTATGGTGTCTTCTATATATTATAATGTTCTTGGTGGAAAAGATTATATTCTCCATATTTGAAGTAAGATGTCAAACTAGCACTCCTAATAGTCTCTTAATTGTCTAGCGAGAGTCGTGCGCGGCAGTAGTTGCACTGGTGCACATCGCACGACCCTTTCTTATGAGTCCTGTATTCGCTGCCATCGTAATTCATTAGTTGACTTCGCATTATTTATGGTTGTTCGGTTTTGTCCTGGAATATTCTCACTACGCTGTTAATGCATATACCAATGGAGAATAATAGGGACGTTTGAATAGAACATCTTTGGTCAAGGTTCAGTCGTCACTATTTTCATGGGTCTTCTTCCATAGGTTATCGCTTTCTTCATAACACATAAATGTTTTGTACATTGTGCATGTTCATATATACGTTGCATAAAGGATTTTAAAGAATGATTTATGTCTTAAAGACGGACAGGAGGTATATACGAAGATTTTCTTCGCGTGATATAGAAGTGCGTTTGAATTCCTAAGATTATCGTAAAACAAGGCTTCCAGGAAGGACGCGGGATTTTAATAGCTGGGCGTCGATGGGCGTCCATCCTTGAAATATTATAACTCAAGCTGAGTGACGTACGAGACATGTCTTAAGTTTTAATAGTCTCCTACGTGCACTCTGAAACCCCGAGTTTAAGAAATTATAGACCGGGAGATACTGACACAAAATTTCGAGTCATTTGTAACAGGATGGCGGTTCTACAGGGGTCTTAGTACGCAATGATAAAAAGAAAAATGATGGTGTGATCGCTGGTATCGGTGGTTTAGTCGCGTGGGCGTTAGCCGAACTCGTCGGAAAAATAGCGAAAGTCAAACGATTTGTAACACAAAAATTTTAGTATTTACCGATAGCCCATAAAAAAGAAGTAGGCGGTAGTGTCATGCCATACTTTTCCGGTGTGACTTACAGCCCGCCATACCGACGCGAATATGTTGATTTAAATAAAACAATTATTCAACCATTTGTACCAGGCTAACTTTTGCACAGGTAACCATCGTCGTGCAGCCATTTACGAAAATCGCCATGCCATACTTTTCGGACGATTCCAAATGGTCGCCATACCGCCGAAAATCTGCAAAAAAAATTTATTTCGCCAAACTTTTTGTACCAGTATTGCATTTGGATTTTTTGAGAGTATTTGATAAAATGTGACCATTATTATATTTGCCATACTTCTAGTAGGGGGAAAAAGTCCTGTCATACTTGAAAAATTAATTTAGTATTAATTTATATAAGTGAAGATTTCCAACACCTAGATCTTTGAAATTTTGTATTTATATTCTTTGATCCTCAAACTTCCAGTAAAAATAAGTGCCATACTGTTACAAATCGTTTAACTTTCGCTATTTTCCGACGAGTTCGACTAACGCCCACGCGACTAAGCCGCCGGTACCAGCGTTCACACCATCATTTTTCTTTTTGTCATTGCGTACTAAGAACCCTGTAGAACCGCCATCCTGTTACAAATGACTCGAAATTTTGTGTCAGTATCTCCCGGTCTATTAGAAGTGCTAGCTTTTATGACACATAATTTTAGTTAACATCGACATGCTGTCATAATATAAAATATTTTTTCAGTATTGCTAATGTTTAGATACCTATTGTAAAAATATTTAATCCATGGAACATACTATACAGTATACATACATAAAATAAAGAAAAAAATACATTCCTACAATTAAATATTCTGAGTCTGTTTGAAAAAAAATCATCAGCTTAGCTCCTTTAATTTTTGCAATTTGTAACAGAAATTACAAACGCCATTATCATAGCCATCATCATTTTGTATGAAAGCGTACGTATAAACTATTCTGAAGCTCATAATATTTAAACTACATCACTTTAAGCGTCGATTACTACTGTTTACGAGGAGGTCGTAGTTGCTAACGCCTCTTACGGTTGCTTTTTGCTGGCAGATATTAGCATTCTCTTTATAAGACCTGCATTGCATCACAAATTGAAATAGATAATTGCGAGTACAGCCGAAGGGCAATAAACTTGCTACAGTATAAAGCGGTAGGCGTTGACGCGGAACACGGCAAGCAATCCCAGTAGAATCCGGAAGCAGCGATAATTTTCACAGTAAAATTGAGTCTTGTACTGCAATAGTACTCTTTGTAGCCTCAATAGAAAAAAGTCTTAGTCTGCGATTTCCCAGGCTTTGGATTAAATGTATTCTTTCAATTACCTATGTTGAGCCGATGAACCGCGGCAAAAGGTAAAATAATATATTGAGTCGTCTTTTTTTCACTGTTTTATAGATATGAAAATAATCGTGGGAGAGAGCTTTTTCCGCGGCAAAAAATTTGATGGAAACAATATTATGAAGTACCTGAAATAAGCTGAATACAAAAATACGTTCAAGTTATTACATAATATGTATATGTGAACCCTCGTCTTAAAATTGTTTGATGCTTCATATTTTTATTTTCATGAAACGAAGGCATTTCAATTATATTAAGCGCTTCTATAACTTTATTAATAAGCAATAAATATGTTATAAAATATTTATTTATCACCCCAGTACGAGATGAAAAACCACAAAAGGTGCAGCATAAAAAACTATTGTACTTCCTGCGATTGGACATCAATAAAAGTGCACGCGGGATCTCAATCACGACGTTGGGTAAACACTAGAGGCGAGTTTGTGTCAATATTGTCGAAGTCAACAAAGATAACAAAGAACCGTGGAGCTTGATGCTAAACACGGCGCTCAAACAAAACACTCACAGCTAGGGACATCAGTTAACTGGCAATTTTGTTATTAATCGATACATTCAGCGAGCAGAATACCAATTCAGCTTAGACGATCAACGCTGGCTCCAATTATACAGACGATCTTATTATGTTTACATGCCAATGAAATTAAAAGTTATCATGTAACCTACTTTATTACAGCACGTCTTAAAATGCGATTATTCCTCATTATTCAAATTGGCCAGGTAAATATGTAGGTATATCGTGCACCATCACGAAGATTAAAAATGAATGGAAAATAAACAAAAAGTCAATTTTCAAGGTAATTATTTAAATAGGCGGATTTTTTAAAGGTTGGCAACCCTATCCAAAAAACAGGGAATATTTTTCAATAATCGACCGAATGCTTCATCGAAAAACATTCCTAAAATTTGAAGGTTTAACGATGCTAATATAATAACTATCGGTTCGTGAGAAAGCATTGATCGCGCGCGGCGATGGGCCATTGAGTTTGAATTTATGATATTTCAAAATCACGTTCGTAACCTTGAATCTGTGGGAAGTCAAGTCTCAATTCAGACTGTAGGATTATGGTTCATCACGTCTTTGTACAATAACGCCATTCGCATTAATTAAATCACGCGAATATCTGAATATGCTGTACTCCTTCTAGATGTTAATGGTCGAGCTATATGCAAACATCAGTTTGAATTGTTAATCTAAAACTATATTTAAATATTTATTATATTATTTGCTTGAAATGAAAATGCAAAATTATCTCGACTAACTTACGTGTCTTGGTTGATTGCTCATCTTATCCTTTATACGCCACTTTGAATACCTGGAATCTTGAATTGTACCACTAGCTGCAGACATTTTTACGCAAGCTTAGCTATTTTTAATGGCGAATCTCCAAGCCAACGGTCGCCGTAAACAGCGGCAACGACCCCACTTATTACTTTCAAAACAAAACAGCGCAATAATGCAAATTAAGCTGCATTATACAAGATGATTTTTATCTCGAAGAATCGAATCATCTCCCAGTTCAATAAAATTAAACAAAACATGTAAAGCCATAACAGACGTGATTTCAATTTTGCAATGACTACCTGGTGGCTGGATGCAATACCGGATTGAGCTTTGAAAATTATAGGGCGATTGGGGGGCGGTACGACTCCCCCTACAGTTCTAAGTGGCCTGACACCTCGCTCTGACGTACCTTGATCCCAGGCCAATTATAACGGGATCCGATCTTACCTTCGGCTCTACGTTGCGGTACTACTAGGAGTAATTGCTTAAACACATAATCACTGATGTCACGAGAACGCGAAGCGAATCAATATCCTGGCGCCTTATCCGCAACGATCAACGCTAATGGCTGGTTCCCGATGCCTTCAAAGTATTGAATTATGATAAGTATATTGGCTTATACTAAAGTTTCAGTAAAAATAGGCAATTATTATTAGTCTCTTATTTTCTTGGCAGCATGCTCACAACATTATTAGAGTTACCAAAATTGTAAAAAGTTATTTTTTTAAATATACAGTTTGTAATTTTGAAACGTAATTTACTTCTATCTGGACTAGAGATAAGGATACTTTTACTGCTTGACTAATATAATGTCAATTTACAAAATTTGGATATTCTTTATGGGCATCACGTCAAGTCGTAAAAATAACATATTGTAAGCATGCGCTGGCGCAGGATGTATGCATTTAGGCGTATATTACTTAAATATAAATAAAGTGTTTGGGCCTATTCTCCAATACTGATAAGATTAAACCATGCAAATAAGTTAAAAACAGTAGGTACTATATTTCAAGTATTGTATTAAAATAAAATACAAACACGCGCGCACATCTATTAATAGTACCTCTGCAAATAAAATGGTTTTAAACATAAGCTGTGTTTCGTAGGCTGTCATTCTATATTTTAATATAGCATCTTTGTGCACATAACAGTTGACAGTTAAAGAATTGCCATAAGCATAAACAAGTTGATGAGACGCGAAATACAAAACCGCTGAACATGCAAACGGCCGACCTTAAAGTTAATAGTCTCGACGTCACGATCTAGCACCGTATAACATTAGTCTGTAAAGCGATCTGTTTTCATAGAAACTCCAAAGGAATGTGATTGTCGCAATTTTTCATATTGGTAAAGATATTATATAATGTAACATTCGACTCTATCAAGAGTTTTCGTTAGTTCTTTTTATTATAACGATTCGTTAATATTTTTGAGGGCAAAGTTTCTCTTTATTGCTAGTTAACATAAATGAGACAAATTGAACCTTTATTGAATTTGTTAAAAAAATAATAAAAACTTCATTTTGAAATGAAAAAAGAATGGTTAAGTCATACATGAAATCAATAGATAGTCCGAGAAAATAAGTAAAATCAGCGGAAATAAATCGTGTAGTTTTGAAAATCGCTACATTTATTCCTTGACATGTCCAGATGATCATATCCAGGATCCAAGTCCTCAAGGGTGGGGGGTGAGCTAAGGGTGTAGGGGTTCAAAGGACCCTTTTTTAGAGCATTTTAGTCCTTTTTTGCTCATATGTCTAAAACCTGCCCAAATAGCAGTACGGTTAGTTTCAAGGAAAATATTCTACGTAAAATTTCCTTTAAATGATGTTCTATTATTTTTTTTTGTACGGTCGATACTGTAGGAACTACAGGGGGGGGGGGAAGGGGAAATTCCTATTCCTTCCTTCCTTGTGTGGATATTTTGACGATGTATTTTGATCTATAGAGACATCGATACTCAGTTTTTATCAAATCCAGTATCAAATCCAAATGAGATATTTGCTCTACAATAGGAATTTAACTCATTCCAAGTGTTCCACCAAGTATAAACTGACAAGTTTCTTGATGGACGAATCAGTGACCACAGCTAATTTCTATTTGGTTTTGTCATTATGTGGTTTGGTTAAATAATCAATAAAAAAATAAAATAAAAAAAAGATACAACTTCATACTAAAATATCTTGTTAGTTGGTAGCTTGGTTTTGGTAGATAATTGTGTCCATTAATATGACTATAAATAAAGTTCGCTTAACGAGAAAATGGGCGTAAAAATGACGGCGTAATGAAAATTATAATGTATGTTTATTAGCTCGTAAAGGTAACATTTAATTGGTTTAGTCCTCGGACAGGGAACGGGGTCCAGGCGTGAGACGACGCGACGAATTTTATCACAAAAACCGCAGGAGCAAACGACGCTCGCTGTAATTTGAAGTGTTACTTAAAAGGAAATGCGGATTGCTGCCTTAGCCTCGTACACAATTAAAGAATGCGATCCTGTTTTCTTGCCACTTTCATACGCTACGCTTCTTAGAATTAAATTTATTTACGAAAACACAAGGGACAAATCTATTTAGATGATTGACCAAATACGACTCGTATCTCAAGTTTTCCAAAAGACAAATTTTCACTTAATGTTCGATAGCGAAATGTAATGGAGGACCCCCCAGGGCCTGTTATATTGTTATTGCTTGATAAATTTATAGCTGAGCATTAACAATATGTTAGTTATAGGATGAACTAGGTTATAATAAAGGAATAAATATCGAGGGCAATCGGATGAAATTATTTGTGATATTCAGAATAAGATAAGCAAAAGCTCTAAAGGATGAATTTAATACATAACTTAATACAAAGTTTCTAAAAAAGAAAACGAATTGAACGTTGCTATAAAATCTTGTAATATATCATGTTAGTTTTCGCCAATTTAAAAAGACGAAGAAGGCTATGAATCACGTTACTACAAGAATAGCTTTTTAATGGTATACCGCTCTTTAATCCTGGAGAGTCAAAAGCCTTTTTTATCTGTCAATCAAGGCGTTGATTTATTTTTTTCATATTCTAAGAAAAATTAGGTTCAAAATTTTTGGAGAAGTTTCTTAACGCGAATTTAATTTTTCAATTAGGGGAAGCAAATTGTATGGTTCGTAAGATAATTCATTTATCATCATTCGTTTCAAGGAAAATAAGTTTTTGATTGTTTTAGGAATCATGAGATATCAGATAAGTAAGATGACTCTATTTAATTGAAAATGTCCGGTTCGAGACCGCCTACTAGCGATTTTATATAATAGATCTATAAAATATATTGGATTTTTTTAGTACGTTCTTATCTCATATTTACCTTGTTTTAATGTAATAATGTGGTGAGTCGTATCGAATTTATGTTTTGATTACAAAAATGAAGCACTATTTTACTATGATTCAAAAAGATGTCGAGGCGCCCGATCAATTAAATACACAGACCCAACCACATCTGCCTTGATAAAAACTCCTTTGTATCTCTGAATTGCATTTTTTCCTCTCTTTGTAGCTATTAAAGTAATATCGTGTCTTTTTGCGAAATAAAACTGTAAATTTTATTTTATCGTCCCCTATCTCAGTCAAACGTAACTCATCCAATGTAAAACAATACGATAGGCATCGGCTGAATGCGATTAAAAAGATTTAAAAAGATTCCTGCGGGCATTAAAGCAATCCAGCTCGCGTGGTTCATTTTAAGTGCAGTATCTTGTTGAATGTTTCAATGGTATATTGAATATTATTTGGAGTACGTGAGGCTTTATAGATGTGGTTATAGCTGGCGGGCGATCGCATTGTGTGGCGAGGCAGGGGCGCTTGTCTGCGCCGGTGAGCGTCGCGGGCAAACAGCATCCCACCAATTAACGTGGCTTTCAAAGCTTAAAGTGGCGATGCAACGGCCGCGGCGGCGGCTTTCAAGTGAATCGTATGCTCCACTTTGTTTTATTTCATGGTAGATCTAACATTCAGACGAGATACGTGTTTGTGTGTCACATTGCTCTCAAATTGGCACAATTAAATTATATACATGTACTTTTACCATGACACAAAAAACTACAGTCAACCGATTTTTGTTATAAAAATGTATGTATTGTTGTTCATAAATTTTTAACAAATAAATAAATAAGACCACGGAAATTTCATAAGCTTCGTACATGAAAATTTCGCGTACAAGGAGACTTATGAAATATTACACACTTATAATGTATACAGAGAAGTAGTTCAGTATCCAAATGTACTGAAAAATAATACATAAAGGTAAATTATACCTAAAAAACATTACACACACTACTATGCATTCTGGGGTAGAGCGAGTGGAGAGTAGGCTCTAAGCGTCAGATCGTAAGGGGCACCAAAATGCATAATGTAAAAGACACCTCGCCGTTTCCTATAACAAGATTTTTTATAAATATTCATCTTGATGGAAAATCATAGAAGATCATGAAATCGAAATTACTAAATACTAGATTTAAAAAATACCCTGAACGATTCCATTAGAAACTTTCGGCTGGTAGAGCAAATCAATGTGAGCTACGGTCGGTTGGTGGTCGGTCGGTCGGTCGGTCGGATTTAAATTTTGCAAATTAAATAATTATGATGTGCAGATATTACATTATGTAAATATTTACTTTGCATAGTTACGGCAGTTCATACGCTGTTTTTATGCGTAGTACGATAAAACTACGATGAATATTTCAAAGGTTAATTGTAGGCAAACGAAACGAGAAAGAGTTATTGTAATTAATTTCTTCATTTGAAATTGTGAAATTCAATTTCGTGAGTAAAGCTGTTATAAAATTATGATAACGTAATTATGCAGGCGCGAAAGCGAATGAATTTCTGGGTTCTATAATTTATGACCGATGAAGGATCTGCAAAAATTATTAAAACAAAAAATGTATAATATAAAAAATACTATTATAAAGGCGAAAGTTTGTATGTATGGATGTTTGTTACTCTTTCACGCAAATACTACTGAACCGATTACAATGAAATTAAGCACACATATAGAGAGTAACTTGGATTAACACATAGGATAGGTTTTATCCCGGAAATCCCACGGGAACGGGTTTTTCTTTGAAAACGCGGGCGAAGCCGCGGGCGGAAAGCTAGTATAAAATATAGTGTAAATATATGCGTTTTTACTTGGCATTATCAATGTACAGAATCAACACACAAAGGCTGTTTTTTCATAATGTTTAAAACATACCTAGCGACCGTGTGTGGCAGGGCTACCATTTAAAACATCCCTAATGGTACAGTATTCTCTCATTATTTCTAAACAAAGATTTAAACGTGGTTCCACACACAGGATTCGTGACCGACAATAATGATAAAACATAAGTACAACTGCCGCGGGCGTCAGTTTAGTACAAATGGTATTTATTTATGCTAATGTATAGTATTTGAGAAAACCTCTCACTTAAGGGTAATTGTGGTTACTCAAACATGTTAAATTTTCTCAAAGCAAGCAATTTTAAAAAGTTTTTGTCAACAAATTGACTCTGCAGCCGATACGTGGGCTATTATTGGTGGTCATTTATAGTATTCTTGATGTTATTTGTGTTCGAATACGGAAGTATAATTGCAACATCATTTAGAATTACAAAAAATTTAAATGGTGATGAACTGATGACTGATGAATATCCATTTGGCGGTGGTTTGTCGAATCATTTATTCTGAGTTATATAAGATTTAAAACCACCGCATTATTATTATTTACATATTATTTAATACTTAATCTTAATGATATTTTTATACAGTTATTCAGACATAAAAATCAGGAAACGAGAAAGCTATACGTAATATTCCTGCCGATAAGATATTATAATGTTTTACTACGCTTGTAAAGGAAGCCCTAACATGTAAGATCTACGCTATCGTGATAAGTTTTAATCTTATTTTATTGATACGCATATACTTTGTTGGCGTATGCATACAACTACAAACCAAAACGTACGTGTATAAATAATGAAAATAAATATATGTTATTTCTGGAATCTTTTATATTGGGCATCAAATTTTTCAAAAATAGAGTTTAGTTCGAATAGTTTAAATACCCTGTTTTCTTCTCTACGAATCCATCTTTGATTCTGTACGTTGTGTTTTTTAACAAGTTTATTATTCATCGATGGTTTATTTACTACGTCGTTCGATAAAAGGTGAAACACGTTTTTAGCGGTGCAAACATTCTGATAAGGTGCTTAAAATGTTATTCATCTAAAGAGCTTTATTCTTCGTTGCATTACTTCATGCCAATTAGTGAAGGCATAAAATACTTCTCAAGATATTTTTGTTCAATTCACGACCGCTCGCTTGCATTGTTAATCAATAAATTAGTACGAATACTGTAATTGCACCAAAGATACGTGTCCGATTCGAACTGTTGATATAACAAGGGTACACCCTTGAAGACTTGCCATACATCGTGATCATGAAAAAACTAAGACAGTCCTTTCGACAAGCGAAGAATTCGCCTGGACCGCAACAAGAGCAAATTGAGCGCAAACGCAAACTATTGTGCGGTACGATTTGCAGAGATAACTTCTGTATGAACGCGAGCGCCGAGCGTCGGATCGACGCCGGACGTCCGCGCTGCGTACCACGCTTCCACAGCGAGCGTTGAACTTGGGGCATCACCATTACCGTCTTGCGTTACGGCATTAACGATAGAGCCAGTAGTAGGTGGTCGATGTATGTGGAGTTAGAGGCGTTTGTCGCGTGTTTTTCTTCCCCATTGTTCGAGTAGTGGTACGCGCGGGACGCTTCGCTGTTATAAGGGGGGGTCCCGACCTGCGCGCGCTCAGTGTACCCGAGTATCCCGTGTTGCGTGTGCGCTCAATCGAGTGGTATTCCATACTATTTCGACAATCCCGAAAGACTCAACATGCAGATCGTTCTTGCAACATGTTTTCTGCTTTTCGCAGCCACCATTGGCCCCGCTGCAGGTATGTCGAAGTTTATATAAAATTATATACGTACGATCTATTATTTTTATGCTGAATACTCATCTCAATTGAAGCAATGTGTCCTATTTAAGACTACCTTGATTCATAAACTCTAATTTTAACCTTCTCGAGGAACACGAGTATTCAGTATGAGAATAAATACAAATTATATGATATAAATTCTATCTACTAAAAATTAAATATATAATTAACTAACCTTATGTATTTCAGATGAATTATTATTATTAGAATATAATTAAGATTATAAACTGTAGTAAAATTTTAAGTTTGATATAATTTTATGAGTTAAGTTTTGTATCAATAATATATGTAGCTCTAGGTAGTTAAGAGTAGGCAAATCAAACAATTTTGAATTTTGAAATTTTGAATTCAAGAAATGTTGTTAACTTGATAACATTCAAACTACTAACAAAGCAATCAAGTCAAAAAGAAAAGACATCAGTGCAACAGAAAAACCGACAAAAACAGTTAAGAATTGGTACTATTGTAGTGGCTCTAATTTAAGCGGTCACAGTAAAAAAAGTTTCATTGCAAGAGCATTAAATTTTGTAACAAAAATGTATAAGATCATCAATACTAATGTTAATCATAAAAAAAATAATGAAAATATTATTATAAAATTCCTCCTTTATATCTATATAAAGGAGGAATAATACAAAATCACCGCAAATACATTTATCACAGAAATATGTCACACAATAAATCGAAAAGTCGAAGCAAGATTTCCCACCTTTCATTACATTAAGTATTACCGAGGAAATGGTTATGCAACAATGCAAGCATGAACTCGGACATAATAAAGAGCATATTACGAGTGCAGTTGACATTCCTAGTGTAGGAACGCGTCGTGGTTTGACCCGCGGGTCCTCGACCTTCATTGTTCAACTTCCATTAGAGTACAATGCCTGCAACTTCTCTCCGACAACTACCATTACTTTTAATTACATTACAACTCAAAGCATTCAACTTGGCTTCATCCTATAAGGTCGGCAGAAATGGTACATATGATTTTAAAGCAAGATGGTTCTTTCCAAAGGGATTAATTTTAACAATCAAATATATAGTGGTTCAAAATAAATGTACGACAAACGCCAGTACCAAAGATTTCAATACCCATAATCCAGAACCTAAATAACGAGACCGCTCAGATATTTTGTGACTAAATCTGGAAACTGAAAGCTAGCTAGCTCAAAAACTTTCATCGTTTGATGAAATTCACACAGGAAATTAATTATATAACGCCACAATGTGGAAACTTACGGTGATTTAAAAATACGTATACAACGATATAAGACAGCCTTACCGTTACCTGAACGATATAATTTATTCACTTGAATAAAATCGCCATATTTCTTCCATCCAAAAATACCCACTTTCATTACTCTAAAATATATAATGCAATATATTAATCCAAAAATACTTAAAGACTATAAAACGTGACTACAAAATTATTTATGCGAAACAAAACACAGACTTGAACACGTTCCGCGCAATAACCCACAAAATCACATAATATTTTATGCGGCATGTAATATCAACAAAACGTAACGACATCGAAAGCTAAGGCAAAAGGTTGTTTCTGTTTGTTGACTCAAGTGCTCTTGGGAGGTGAGTGCAACATTTATGGACGCAAGAGGACTGAACAATGCGACAGCCAACATAGATTTAGTCTTGAAACAACACAACGTACATGGAATAAAATGGACCCAATAGATTCCTTTTGCATATATTTCACATGAACAGGATTTCTTCGTTATTTATGCATTTGAGATATTGGATAGCCATATTTAGAAAACACCTCGTTGTCAAGCAATTTGATTAATGGGGTGCCGTAAGATGTAACCTTCTCATCTCACGTCATTTTTCAAAACCAAGAAAAAGCCTTATAATATGTGATAAAAAGTATCATTACCGAAATGGAACATCAAAGTCAAAGCCATCAACGTGAACGAGCATGATTTGATCCAGTAAATTACCAAAGCTACCACCACAGACCCAAATGCGAAAAAGATTAAAAAATCAAAAGCATTGCAAGCGATTCTTCTAATGAGCCGTGACCGCAGTATCGGATAGGTTATCGACAGGGCGGCAAAAACTGTGGAACGGAAGTTTTGATGAGAAAAAATAGCGAGGGGTGAAGGGGGGACGACAGGTGCACGGTTCAACGTCCCGAGAGTAGTAACCGCGGAAAGGACTTGTACTTCTCAGGAATTACATTATGGGTTATCTGTCCGCGTCGATTAGTTGGAATGCTGCAACATGTACCGTAAATGAAGCGGAGGGAACTGTTTATGACATCACAAAAGGAGATTTTCTGCGTGACTAGTATTTTACACACGCTTGTGACATAACATCGACCATCTCAGGTTACTTGATATTTGATAGGGAACCGAACATATACTATTTTTCGAACCATTAAACACAAATTTGTTTAATACAGTAAACAGATTTCACCTTTATAAAAAAAGATGTTTGGTTATGACAAATTAAAAAATCGATACATAGTACCAAAATATTAATTTTTAAATTATCCAACACGATGCAAAGTTTATGATCAGATATTTGAATCAGAGACGCGTTATAAATAGATATTCTCAAAGCAATGTTCTATTTTCATATTAATGGATTATAACAACATTCCCTTGCGTGTCTCCATACTCCAAGTCTATAAACTTCACGTCATAATGTTATCACAACACGACTCTATCAGTATTTATGGGAATTATAATAATAAGTAGTGACTATAACTTTATCGCTTACATGTTAATTGGTTTTATTTTAAATTATATTTATTATAAAAGATTGATATTTATTTCCCTCAGTAATTTGTAGACAGTAATTTGTAGTTTTCAGGATTTCATGTGATCATTTTTCATATTTGAGGGAGGGTGGAATAAATTGGTTAATTTTCATTGATAAAATACATATTTTACGGCAAATTCAATTAGTTTCAATAACATTATTGAAACTAATTGAATTTGCCGTGTAGATATATATATATATATTTTATAAGATTAAATATTGGTTATTAATAAGACTGTAGTACTTTTTATAAAAACTATTCTTACAAATGCTTTAATTTATCATGAAATATCTCCAAACTAAAATATTATGCATTTCACAAAGCGGTAGTATTAACCAACATAAATTTGGATGAGCTTTCATAGCCGTCGCCGAAAGGCAGACCTTTAAAGCACTTTTATATTTTTTAACCCTAATTCCAATACACGCGTTCTAATATAGTGTTACGCTCCATGTGGTGATTATATTAAATTACTTTGGAATAGATTTTTTATAACTTCTGTTTTTTGGTTCACGGTATAAATATATAGCACGTTCTGATTGAATTTATAATATTGTATTGTATTCGCCGAATAATAGCGGCGATAAAATTGATGAGTTATTGTCATCTCTCTGTAAATTGACTTTATCGTTGCTAACAAAAAATATTTTATTTATTTTTTGTAAGCTAAGGCATTTTACTCCGAATTAATCAAGACGTAATTAATATAACTAAGATGACATGTTAAGATAATTATTACGTTTAAGATATTTACGTAGTTTTTCCATCTATTCATAAAATAAAGAAAACATTTTATATAATACTCAATTGAAAAGGGTTGGTTTTGAGGTCACAGGATTGGGGTAGCCTTGTCCTCCTACTCGCGGCCATTGCCGACCCTTTTTTGCGTTTCGATGAATATCCGACCGCGAACAATTAAATCCTATTCCCACGGTGAATCGTTATCTAGATTTCGATATAGTATATCAATTCGTGCATTTTTGTGCCATATTAATTGAAGCCATTACAATTCGAGTCGCCGTTTTAAGATGAGTTAGCATGACTCAGATTATTCTCGAAAATAATTATAAATTGATGCTTTGTTTTTATAGATAAATTACACGAGCTCAATTCATTGATTAAATAATTATAATACTAATGGAAAAGTCCTAAAATATATGCACATAAGTAGCAATAAATGTAAAACAAACTGAGGCAACTGACAGTTTGAGGTCTTACATCATAAAACCGTGCCAGTATTCCTACTGCTATATTTTATAATTACTACCTATCTAATAAATTAGCAAGTTCATTGACTCCTACGGATGTGTTTGTGTAATGAACGCAGTTACGTATACGGATCTCAGTAAAATTACACAAGTGTTCAAGCCGACTAGATTGCGGGTTTTATCGTCGAGAGATCGGCGCGGCCGTGAAAAGATGGCTCGCCTTGCCCTTGCACTTGGCTGTAATGTAATGCAGCCAAGGCGCGGGTTTTGCGACCGATATGAGACTGGTTTGCGTTATGTAACGTTGGAGCGAACCTTCACGCCGGCGCCAACTTACAACCAGCGCCTCTATCATACTGTGTGCTGCACTATAGCTATAAATAGCCATAAATATTCTATGAATTACTCTTTATTATAATTGCATTCACCCTTTGCAAATGCTCGTTACAAAAGAAGAAAAATATAATAGCCTTAATACGAGCTTGAGGCAGCAACAGAAAATGACTAGAATTCTTAACGCTCTTATGCATTCATTTAAAATCATCTAATTACATAAATACTTCAGCTACGGGTGGCGACAATTACTGGGATTATCGTCTATATTTACAAACATTCTTTTTCGCAGTTAGCTAGCTTTAAAATGTCCACCCTATTTTTTCTAAATTCTATGTAAAATTGTTTGGATGATAGGATTATTTTTCCTTTCCTTTAATTTTATTCTTCTCATTTCTGTGAGTTAAGTACTGTTATTTTTTATATAAATATGAGGCTTATTTTTATTATTCACTAGCTTTCCGCCCGCGGCTTCGCCCGCGTTTTCAAAGAAAAACCCGTTCCCGTAGGATTTCCGGGATAAAGCCTATGTCCTTTCTCGGGTATCAAAATGCCTCCATACCAAATTTCATGCAAATTGGTTCAGTAGTTTAGGCGTGATTGAGTAACAGACAGACAGACAGAGTTACTTTCGCATTTATAATATTAGTATGGATTAGTATGGATTATCCTAATAAATGATAAACTCAAACTTCCTGTAGAATGTAATGATAGATATTATGTATTTGCCATGAATTGAGGAAAGCAATTAGCAAAGGAAGGTGGAATTGAGCTTAATTACGAACAACATGCATAATGTATTTATACAAACGTATGTAAAAGCGAATTTCTTTGAATTAGTATAATTACTTTACTGTAAGTTTTTATAGCTTTGATAATTACAGAGGGAGAAGATGGAAATGTATGCAAGAATCAAGAATTATTTATGTAAGTTGGTTATGCAATGATGCTAGATGTTTTTTGCTGGACATTGCTATTAATTATCATTACACCAAAAATGCCATCAAGAAATTACAATAACTCAATATTACTTCATAATAATGAATTGTTAAACAGTGGTGTTCCATTCGTAATTGCACGAAGAAAATTTAAATTAAATGAATAAAAAATTTCAATTATTTAAATTTGAAAGTTGAAGGTTTCATATATGAATAATGATGATGGATTAATTAGATACCTACCTTATTACGCAGACATATACTAAATTATGTATAAATTGTATTAAAAAGCATAACAAATCACCGTTTACACGATCGCATAATGAGCATGAAGTTTTACATAACCCTTTAGGAACACATAAAGACGTGCCACGAATTTGACATTATCACTTCCGATGTCGGAATGAATAATGTCTTCCATGATTCCGGTGACTAATCGTTATATCAAATCGATTATTCAACAAATAACCTGATATAGGCGCGTTGTTGTAAAACGTAAAAAAGAGACGAACCACCTCATTTGTATTCACATAAAATATATCGTGACGGAATCTCAAGTACAACGTAATAATAAGTACAACTTCCTCCCATTCATTCGGGACTGTTACATGAATTTTGAAAGGGACTTTTATGAGCTATTACTAGAAATTATGATTCAGTTTCGATTTCAATGCAATTCAATTAATTAATTCAATATAAAGCTATACAGGAGACAATAATGAAAGTTTCTCGATTGCTATTGTTCAAGTTTCACACGTGTTATCGCAAAATCTGCACCGAGAATAAGAAACGATAAAAATATTTTGTATGAGTCAAGTCACGGCCACTATGGCCAGAAATGGAGGTGTAATTTCTAATTTGCACGTTCATAGAACTTTTATGAGTGCAGTTTGCACTTGAATATAGGCTGCATATTAAATGAAAGCTATGAATGGTTATGCTACTTGGGTTACGCATCACGGACAGGTGCGTCACCGCCTCCGTTCGCAAGTGCTGGATGCTTTTGGACAAGGGGCCGTTAGCATTGCGTCCGGTCCACGCTGCTCAGTTAGATGAGCCGCATATCTAAATTCTAAACAAAAGATATATTTATTCCTTATTTTAATTAATAGGAATTTAAACAGATTCGGTACTTTTTCAATGTCCTCGATAAATTAACATGTAATTTCAGTTAATTGAGAAAGTTGTCCATTTATCGAAGTCACATTTATATGAACCTAATATCTACATTATATTACTCAGCAGAGGAAGTGTAACAATTTAAAAATAAGTTATACATTATTCTCAGTAATAAAAAAATGGATGCATCATGCTGCATTTGAAAAGAACATAGTTATATTAAAATCTGTAAAGAGCCAAACTCGCTCAGAACGAGTACGGCAATGTCGCATCAGTATGCAGCAAGCGCACTCCGACGTGACCAGCCTCTCCGCTCAATGCTCCCCTCGTATGTCAAAAACCTGTACCAACTAGCACTGCATAAATAGTCACTGGAATATGACTTCCAACCCGACGTAATAAATTTCTGAATTTAAAATCTCGACGTCCGCGTCGTTCTCAACTTTTTTCGTCCTGCCCTTAGCCGCATCTTATGAAGTCTGCCTTTTAAGCGGGAATATTGCATAGCAATTTCTTTTTTATCTCGTTGAATTGATGGCGTATTTTGTGAACTCGTTACGAAAACATTTGTGGTTCTTGATCGCTGGCTCTGGTTTGTGCTTCACCGCACAAATATTATAATTATTCAATCCAGAAAAAGCAATTCTGTTGTTAATTCGTGTAATTTTATAAAAGGCAATCATTTGTTATCGTACAACGTAACAAAGCAGAGTATACAATTTTATCATCGTTACGTTGAAATTTTATAATCGAGGTAATTATTCTCATACGTGTAGGTACTGTAACTTTTTTCCTTGTTAACTTGCGAGAACACGCAAAAATAAAACACGTATATGCGAAGGAGTCAAGCATTTGTAAGCTCAGTACAAAGCTTTTACAGAAATGTGTGTAAAAAAAGAAAGAAAAAATGCAAGTAAGCAATGTGCGACGCTATTTATGCAGGAGACAGCATTATGCATGAATTCCAAAGACCCAGACCCCATAATAGGCGAGTAATACTCAGTTTATGTGTAATCTCCATGGACGTAAACTACTCGTTTTTGCATTCAAGAATGCATGTGTAATAACTCTCCCGTATTTACTTAGATTTCGGATGTATGTATGTACTAGCGTACGACACGGTGGTAGATGTACTGCAGCGTTTATACAAGTAAAAGCTGCGACTTCCGTTAATTAAATGTGTATAGAATGTAAAATGTGTGGGTAAAGAGCAAAAATTATCCCTTATTAAAATTATTTATTATTTATTGTGTTAAAAAACAGATTTAGTTTTCTCGACAAGAACGACATAAAGAAAAAGTGCAGCTTTTCTTGAGCACATAAATGAATATAAAATGATAGGTATTACTTATTTACTAATTAAAATTAGATAAATTGGTTGGATAATAAAGCTTTAAATATTTTTAAAGATTTTTTTTTGTTTGTTGAATTAAAAAATAACTCGACTCAATTTTCAATATTTTTTTAACTTGATACAAGCGGGGGTGTGATATTAAAAAGAATCGCGCAGATGGGTTGCTCCACACCTATAGTTAATCACATATCAAGCGGCTTTATAATAATAATTCTTAATCCTGATTACAGTTTAATAGCCAAAAGAGGATTCTTACAATTGATCACATTAAAGGGGTTCGAAGACCTTATAGATCACTAGATAACATCTCCACTTAGATGGTAATGCGGTGGAGCGGACGGAAGGCATAAAAACACGTCTAATCTTATGTACATATATAAATATGCATATTTAATAGACACTCTCGTCATGTTCATAGAATATTTATTCGAGTTTATTCAAATAATTTCTTAGCAAGGAAATATACATTGAATAAATCAAGAGTTATTCCAGTCCACTCCAGATTTATTTTCACTCGAGCATTGTTTGCAAATTCTTGCTGCTGGTAAGTTTTTCAGCAAAAAAACTGAATAGAAAATACTGTAGATACATTAAATATATATACTGTAAAACTTTTTAGGTGCTACTTGGAAATGTCTATTTTCGCAAGACACTGGTATTGTACTATCCTAATATGGGATAATGAAGTGCGGTTGACCGCATCGTCAGATACATTGAATTTAATTGGGCGCATAATGATATTAATACAGACATCTGACAGCTAAGAATGTCTGATGACACTTCATTAAATGTTATTTTATTTTACAAAAACGATATCATGTAAACCGGCTTTAAGCTAATTAAACCACAAATTTAACCACGTAATCCAACGTAGTTAAATTTGTGTTAAGTAAAAAAAAATGTAACGTTTATAAAACCCATTAAAAATTTAGACAGCACTAAAAAAGAATGCAAACTTTCCACCGTAGAATAAAAAATATACCTACGTATTAATTTATAATAGAACACAGTATATAATATAAGTATGGATGCATCGATTGATAATAACTTTATCTGTTACATCATAAAAATGTTTGATGCAAAACACCATTAATGCATAAAAGGTAAAGATAAAGATAAACTCAAGTCAGTGAACTTTTTATGAGAATAAAAATAAAACAAGAAACAGGGAACGCAGAACCGTTAGAGACATTATGTTATCACATCGTGGTTTCCCCGTTACCATGTTTGCCATCGTAAAAAATAATGTGCACGGATTTAACCGACTTTATATTTTTACAGCTCAAAGGATAACAACGATACAGCTAGATGGAGTCCAGTACTTTATATCCAGGATGAACCCCTATAGTCCAGAGCTCAACTATTTCCTAGCGTACCAATATTGCAGGCAAGTATAGCGCACACATCCAACATTACACTACATCGAATTGTACAACAACGTACTTAGGAATGTTACACCCCTATATTTCAGCTTAAGGTCGTATCATATTTCTCAAAGTGCAATTCTCGCGGGACGTAATAGTTGCATCGTGACTAGGAATGCTTATCTGGCTTATCTGTACTCTTGTCCTATTCGAACTCTGCCATAACTATAGTCGAGTGGCCGTTAACAAGCGTGCCCACTGCCCTTCGATGTGTTTAGTCGCGACCAGGAAATAAAGGATCATTTGCATTACCGTTACTGATACTCAGAATATTGTAAATAACATTGACACCTAAAATTCTGAGCTTTACTTTATAGCAATAACAATATCTAAAACATTTTCTGCATTCAGTTACACTTTCCTGAAATTTCTAAGACAAAATATAGAGCTAAACCGAGTCGTGCGAGTTTCCCAGTAAATCAGAGTTTAGCTTTAATCTTTGATCTCGACCCTACCACGTGCCAGTTTCAGTAATGACAAAGGTCAGTCGCCTTGTTGCGCGGTCACGATGTCCTATCTCGTCGCCAACACGACCCAGATTTACAGTTCCAATTGTTACCAATCATAGGGTTCATTACTTCCGAAGCAAACGACATTACTGTATTTTAGAAAATCGATTAGGGTCATGCTTGCACGGTGTATGGCATATGTAATATATAAAATGTTGGAGATGATAACCTGCTATTTGATATGATGAGAGTATTGAGATGACACTGTAATAGCGTGACGAAGTGTTTTGCGTCTTATGGATCTTTCATCAACCGTGTATAATGTGAAATGCCGCCAGCCTGCCACGCTTATTTGTCGCCGTTGCTTCAAAAATAAGATAACGGTATAAATAATTAATATTTAATTATTCTTTTCATCGTTCAGTTCTTTCGTCATTATTATTTTATTGAGCCTAAAAAAGAAATTATTATGCTAAAATATAAGGAACGTTAAGGATGATTCTGATGACAAATATCAATAATAAGTTACAGCGTTTTACAAGCTCATTATTTCACACGGAAACAATACAATGCAATACATTAATATAAATATATATTAATTGTAAATTATGAGAAACCCGTCATGAATGTGGACGAGTCTGAAACAAAAAGTATTGAAACAGTTATGGTGCTAAAAATATGTCGATATGTCAGATACTCAATGGTAAAGCCATTATCATATTCGACTCTCAATTAATTCATGAAATTTTAATTCAGCACAAGTACTAATAACGTGAATGGAATAAAAAGTTTAGAATTGTATTGATTAAAAAGAAAGCGGTATGGCATTGTGAACGGCCAATGTTTCAAATATTAATTATTTAGCCATAATGATTCCTAATTAATTTCTCATTATTGGGTTCTCACTCGTTGGGTGGGCTTAATATGAATTTATTATTCCAACATCAAGGGAATGTATTTTTTACCACGTGCTTTGCCGTTTAAGAGAGAATTGACAATCAGGGTTTAAAATCTCGCGGACGTGATCCTTGTAAGAAACGTTGTAACTAAATACGGTGGTGCATTATTACGGAACTTGGCAGAGGGTTTTTAATCTCTAAGAATCCCGATGCCGTGTGGAATGTAGACCCGTCCCTGCAAGGCCGAAGAGTGTCTTTAGCGGATAAATTGCACTTCGATAAACTGGCTTGGCGATGTAGTCTATTTGCGATCTTATAAACCTTATAGGACACGATTAGCCAGGACTCTTAGCTAAATAGCATTCGTGGATCTGGCCTAGCAAGTTTGTAACTTGTCGTGGTTGAGACACGGACAATTATACACGGCTAGAGTTGTGTTACAACTGTCAATGACACCGGATCCTTTGACTTGCCAATACTTTAGTTCTTGCTTCAATACAACCGAGGGTCATTAACAGCATAATAACATTGAATTTCATCTATTTCGATTAAAGTGCTTGCGAGTAAATGTTTTTATGTTTTTCTATTGCAGATCATTAGGTCTTCAATTAGCTTCATTTGAAACTAAAGAAAAGGCAGACTCTATTACAACTTATCTAACGAATGCTGGTCAGTACTTTTTTAAATATTATTTTTAAAGATTTAACTAGACGACATATTTCTAATAAATAATCGTGATCAATTTTATTTATAAAATTATTATAATTATTCTTCAAAATTTTCAGGATACAATAAATATGATTTCTGGACATCCGGAAATAACCTTGGTACTGATATGTATCTATGGATGAGCACTGGTCTGCCGTTTAACGCTACCTTCAACTATATGAGACGCCTGACAATGGACCAGCCCAGCCAACATGCTGACGACAGCATGGACCCTCTGGACGTCCCACAAGGCAGCACAGCACCTCAACGTACTGCGAGGCATGGGTACGTAGATAAATATCGGAGGAATTTTTTTAATCATGATACAGGAAATTGAAGTTCAAATCAGTATTTGAGCAATTTGTATAATGCAATTCGAATCTGCCTGTGTACTATTAAGCTTATAATCGGAAAGGAGTTGAACTAACAACCTAGCACTTGTCAAGATGTACTCAACATAAATCATATAATATTTAACGATGTTTAATGATGGCAAAAACGATGAGGCGAGAAACTGCAAATGATAGAGAATGATGGTGCACTTTTTTAACGAATACCTTAACGTCTATACTAGGAAGCTACAGTGGACCATATAAGCATTTGCCGTATTTAGTAGCTTGATTTACGATACACAGTAAAAATAAGTGACAGGTCCCGTTTATAAAGAAAGATGTAAAGATTTCTTTCAAAGAACAAGTTTTCTTGTTTTATGTTTTTACTATTTCTACATTTAATGCCATGTTGCAATTAATTAGTTTTTGTAGAGAATTTATATCAACTTGCAACATTCTTTAGGTTAATTGCTGTTTATTGTACTATCGTGTTTATATAAATTGTTACAACTGTTACATATTAAGTTTTAATTACTTATTTTTAAATTTTATTTTTGATTGAATTATAATTCAGTAAATTAATTAATAACACTTTTTTTCTCATTTTAAGTTTCAATAAATAACAATTTATTGATGGTAGAATGCAAAACTGAATTCTAGAAGAACCGTAATGCAAAATAAATAGTCTGTTTTCCAGAACCGAGCATGTGATGACCAACGGTTGCGTGGCGCTAAAGGCACCGACATTCCACTGGGAGCCACAACACTGCGGTGAAATCAAGGACTTCATCTGCGAGCAAACGCGCTGCTACTACTACAACTACGGATCAATCCCCGTATCTTCGGCGCAGGGGTAATGCCAGGTGAGATGCCAACTGTCTCCGGAGGCCCGCTCCCCAAAAGCCGCGCGCTCTCTATACGTTTCTAATATGCACATCTTTCGTGTTTTGTTTTCACTGTTCTCTCACACTACCATGTCAACATGACGACATTACTATTTAATTTGGGATGTAGTTATTATGATAGTGTATTCTAACAAGGGTGTAGATTTAGTGTGTCATCGGTATAATAAGCGCGTGGACCCACGGGATCAGGCTTCTTGGCCAACCCAACCACCAAACAAGAGCCCTACACCCAACTGAATTCGGGATTTGGAATTTTAAATCTACTACTAATTTAATGTCCGAAAATATACAAAATTTAAACTTTTTGGTGGGTGGGTGAAGGGGGCTTTGCTTGGTATCTCTCTAATACTTTGTGTTTTATTGTATTAACCTCCTGGACAAAATTCATGTTTAGTGGTATATTCGAGGGACTGTAACACGAGGGTCGATGTTTGTTTCACTCAACAGAAAGCCCCTTTCGATGACGACCACGACGACAGCGCACCCGCTCACGTCGTCGTCGCCACCACCACCCCGCTCTGAGCACCTGCCGACCCACTTCACCCTGAACGACCTCATCGGCAAGCTGCGTCCTTCTTCTCTCGACGGCCTTCAGTCCCCTCATCTTAAGACCGGCGCTCTCTTGAAATCACCCCCACAAATTGACTCGCACTATTCCCGTGCCGCTGATGCTCACTCAAAGGAACCTGAACGCGAAGCAAAAGAGGAGCACACTCAAGGCCCATATGAAGATGATGAGGGTATGGCGGGTGATGACCCTGCTGCCTACTTGACCCAAGAGGCTCACGACGCGCCGACTGCCGAGGAGGTGCCTTCCACCGCCGAACCGGACGCTACTGAACGATCCGTCCACGCTAGCGGTATGCTAGCACCCCCTGCCTATTAGCGTCCGATTCGACAGCGCTCGTAGTATAAGCTTGTGACGTTTAGTTGTATTTACTACCAAAAGTATTATTCATTATTTCAAAAATATTGTAGATTGATTATAATACTTATGCTTGCTTTTGAGGTTCCTTAGGCTCCTCGGTAAATGCGTCGCTGTAAATGAGATTCAGATGTACTGTATCATGTATCATAATGACGTATAAATACTAGAAAAATCATCAACATATTTGTGCGCTAGCGGTGCCTTAGTTCTATAAAATAATGTTGTGCATAATAAGATTTATAAAATTTCAGAATTCAGAACATAAAAACAACTTTTGTTATTGCTTTAAATTAATTTCTGCAATGCATCTAGTATTTATACGTGATTCGTCCCTTTTTATGTATAAATGACGACGTGTGGTGGGATTTTTTATTTTTCCATGGGCGACAATTATGTAAGTGAAGGTGCTGGCGACTCGTGTTACGACTTGCCTCCGCTTTCTGATCCGAACAACGAAACGAACATTCCACACATATTAATAGGTACCTAAACTTCGATAAATTTTAATTTACGCATGTTCAAGATCTCCGGGATTTCGTTTGTATGGTATATATTTAATTTTAATGTAAGTAAAATTGAATAAATAAAGCATTGTCTGGACATATCATTCGGATTAGTTTTAAGTTAGTATTTGTAATATTTGACGTACCTAGTTAAGTATTGTAAGTTGAAACTCAAGAATTTAAAGAATAGTGATGTAGCGAGGATAATAAATTGTAAACAATAAATAAATACGATTTTTATTTTCCCTGTCCTTATGCACATGAGTAACAATATTTTACACACCATTGCGAGTTGCAACACTGAATTTTAAACGGTTTACCGTTTAAAATTCAGTGTCATTTGATCTCACACTTATTGAATCATACAAAATTAATTAATGTGCTAGCTACATTACAAAAAAATCAGAAGAGTACCACCATGAAAATATATGATTATTTTTTGTAAAATCATGTGTGCCACAAAATTAAAAATCAAACACATATCATATAGCACTCACCAGCCGTTAACAACCCCCTCCACGTTGAGCATGGGCACGACCTTGAACACGTACTTGGCCCGTAGCGCGGCGGCGGGCGGCGCGTCCGCGAGCACGCAGCCCAGCGTGCCGTCCATCACCCACGACGCGTTGCTCTCGCCCGGGTGCACGCGCGCCGTCAGGAATATTATCTCGCGGTCCTGGGCACGATGGTGTATATGTTATAGTCAAACCCCGAAGCTCGGGCACTCCTAGGTTGGACTGGTCAAACCTCAGGTCTGTCATAATGACTTTGTCAAAGCCCAAATAAATGTGATATTTCGGCCTTTTACCACCTCTTACTAAACAGTTTTCGTCGTGCGATGCCTACGCTGCGTTTGCTGACGCCTGAGACTGCTGCTACCTTCAGTCAAAGGTCGAAATTCATATGTATTTCAAGGATTGCCCGATGGCTTTTGTCATACCTAAGACAAACCAGTCCTTCCACGAAGAGATTGTCGTTGTGTGTTTCGGGATTTGATTATAACATATAGTCTACACTTCACTACATACCTATTATAAAACAAAGTCGCATTCTCTGTCCCTATATCCCTATGTATGCTTAAATCTTTAATACTACGCAACGGATATTGAAGCGTTTTTTTCTAAATAGATAGAGTCATTCAAAGGGAAGCTTGTAGTATATAATTTATTAGGTTTTAGACAAAGTGGACGAAGCCGCGGTAGGAAAGCGGTATGATATAAATTATAAAGGGTTAAAATTGTATACTGTTGAACGCCGCTTTGCGTGGTCAAAATGAAATTTCATGGTAGGTACAATCTTTTATCCCCTTGGAGATAGAATTTATCTTAACTACACTTTAATAAAGAGTTATTTTTGTTTTTATCTGGGTACCTACGGACGTAGAAAATACGAGACATAAAGGGTTGATAGTTTATTTAAATTCAACTTAACGTTTTAATCTTTAATTTGGCACCTAGTCAGAAAATAAAATAAATCTTGTTCTTGGAAAACAGTCAGTTGATAAACATAATGGACACGGTATTTTTCCTCTGAGGCAATTGAATCCACGTCCTCTAGTACAATATTAATCAGTCCAATTCAAATACAAGTGTGGTTAATAAGGAAGTTAATAATTTAAGAAACTACTGTATAAGAAGTTTGAGAAAAACAAATTTAATGAGAAATATTTATGTAGTATACCACTATAGGATTCGAAGGTGAATCTTCAGCAGATATCGTCAGAAGCGGTACTTCATTATTGTTCAGCGAGTAGCACAGTGGTTCCACGCGCAGGTACGAGCCGACCGGCATTTGTGTACTCCAGTGCCAGATGCGCGTCTGAAATATATTATTTAAATTTAATTGAAAACAGAAATAAAATGTTTTAGGATCAAGTTTGCCAGATTGGAAATGGTAACATTTCGATTCATTGCACCTAACAAAGACGTTATTTTGATACCTAATGGAATTAAATGCGACAATGGTCTGTGGTTTACAGATTACTGATGAGTTCGGATCGTTTTAAAATTAATATTGGAAAAAAGTAAAATATCCCTTTAAACGTCGGTTACAAATGTCGAAAGATTAGATCTACTATAAAAAGAACATATAATGCAAATACAGCGGAATCCGTTTATAATGACATCGAAGGGAATCGACAAACACGTCATAATAAGCGGACGTCATACAAAGCGTTATGTGAAATGAAGAATCTTTTTTATGTAAATATGTATGTATTTAAGTATTTTAATACAGAAACATCTTCCCCATCACTTTCCAGTTGTTCCTTAGCACTAATGTTCTGTACGATATTTTCATCGGTGGGTACTTCGGATGTGAGGAGATCGCTATCAATGACAACATAATTTTCCCACATTTCCGTGTAAAGAATCATGCCGGTCATTATAACCAGACATAATTTATTAAAAATGCGTCATAATAAGCGGCATGTCACTGTAAGGGAAGTCAATATATCCGACTTTTTATAAAGAATTTTATATGAAAACCAAACTTCGTAGTGTAATTACGTCATAATAACCGGTTGGTCAATATAAGCGGAGTCATAATAAACGGATTCTACTGTACAAGTAATGCATAGGAGCCAAAATATGAATGAATAGACTTATCAGAAATGATAGTCATGTTAAAATTTACGATTTCCAAATAAAAGCAGAATTTTAGAAATTAGCGCTGTTTTAAAATTTGCTGAGTCTCAATAAAAACCACTATATAAATACTTTACTTACCAACATCATAGAATACGTAAAGGGGAAATGATACGCAAGATAGCAGACATCATTAGTGTGCGGAAACTCAATATTGAAGGTGACGGTGAGGTAGCATTTGTTGTGGCTCTTCTGGTTCGCGTAGTGGTAGCTGTTGCGGTAGTAGCAGATATCAGACCCGGCACGTACCCAACCTGAAAAAGTATTAATATGTTAGATTTTATATAACAATCTAGTGGTCCGCCCCAGCTTCGCCCGTGGTACCTACATGTTTAAACTATCCTATTTCTCAAGTTGGATTGAACTGCACATGGTGTGCGAATTTTATTATAATCGGTTAAGTGGTTTAGGAGTCCATTGAGGACAAACATTGTGACACGAGATTTATATATATTAAGAAGTAAGGAATGCATCGAGTAGGTTTTTTAAATGCGAGGAAGCCACATGGAGAGTTCTGCGATTCTTTAAAACAGGCAGTATGTGCCTAAATTATAATTGACCAATTGATTCTCTACAAAGCTAAGAGATTAATTAATAATCACGCTATTGATTTTTTCTTATCCAACTTTTCATTTATTTTGACCAATGAAAATAAAATAGGTTCTCACGAATGCAAATATAACTGTATATTACAATCTATAACGCATAAATAATTACCGGGCCTTCCTAGAACCGCTTCCTTCACAGAATACATAACAGGCTTCATGCCGAAATTGAACTGGCTATCAGATTTCTCACAATTCACAATATTGAATATGTACGGACGCCCTTGTTGCATATTCCGCACTTCGAAGTAAAACCATTGGTGACGTTTTGTCGAATTTACATCGGGCATCAATATCAGCTCGTATTCTCTTGGACCTGTCTAAATTTATACAAATCTGTGTTATGAAGAAAAAGTAATATCTTATACCGAATGTTTTCTTGACTTCAAATACATAGTAAGAGATCAGAAAAGATGGGTCTACCTATTCTGGGTTTTTAGATCTACGGTCTAACATTTGTTTGCTCTATTTTAGCTCAAGGCGAAACAAAACTTGAATATTTATGAACCGACTTAAAAACTTTCTTGTTGGAAGCAATAACTAACTTATAACATAATTTAGTCAAGTTTATATCTAGCAATTCTTTGATAAATTATACTAGCGGTCCGTCTAAAGATTGTCTGTGCCAAATTTCATCAAAATCGGTTGAGAGGTTTAAGCGGGAAAGCGTAACAGACAGACAGACAGAGTTACTTTCGCATTTATAATATTAGTAGGGATGTCAATAGATTTAAATTATTTCAACAAAGAAAAATACAAAAACAATCTGCATATCTCATGTTATAATGATAACTAACTAATAAGGAGAAAATATTACCTGAATAACTTTACGTAGATTTCCTGACTCAAATCTGGATTCAAAGCTCAGCCGTGATGAGAAACTGTTGACTTTAGTAATTTCTTGCTCATCCAAATTTGTTAAGAATAGACTTTCGGAGCTGAAATGGAAGAAACATAATAAAAAAGTCGAAACAATATTCAATAAGAACGAATTTGTGAGAACTCTACATATTTCACTGAACTAATAAATTAGTTGTTATGTTACAACAGCTGTAAAGTAATAAGCATGGAACGGAAGCAGATTACTAGTAAAGTACATTACAGATTATAAATGACTTATACATCTGTTTATTTTCCTTACCTTTTTTGTGATGTAGAGTCAGCGTTAGTAGTGCTGGGCGTCGAACTTAATGAATCTAAATCATACACAACTTCATTCATATACGCTTCTGGATTTATTGCTCTGTCTACACATGATAACAATTTATTCCTGAAAAAATATTTCATATTGAACCTTAGAGGCATAGTTTGGGCCATTTTTTTAATATTTTCGTTTATATACCTGCAAGCAGTTCTCTCCATTTTATTTAAAGGTTCTGGTTGGCTAGTTCCTTGCCCTCCCATCATATCAGGATACGCAACTTTCACGAATGGAATGACACTTTTTACTCTAGACGATATAGTACAATATACTGACGGGAATGAAGAAAACTTGGAAATATCTTTGTGGATTTTTAGAGACGAACACGATGTCGTTGCTGTTGGGAAAATGACTTTATTAGGATAATTTCTCTAAATTACAACAATAATTTTTTTGGCAGGCGCAATCTTTTTCGGGAATGAAACAAAACAATAAAATTGTGTGAATAAAAAGGAAGTGTCATGCAGAAATATATTTATATTATCTTTGTATTGACTTTTTGAAGTGAGAACTTCTTTAGCGGCGTTGGGTATAAAATCTTAAACTCGCGTCAGGACACGTGACCTGATCGAAAAAGCGTAAGACGGATGGATATCAAACATGCTCAACGTTAATAATCAAGTTTTCACTTCTGCCGGCACTCCCGGAGTGCAACCCGTCTTTTTTTTTATTTAAATACCATTTCTCCGTCTGCCCATAATTGTACACTACATTTAGATTGTTTGAATACTCACAAGCACTTTCATGGATTCTATGATATCCTTGTAGGAAAGAAGGCGACTGTGAAGGCCCAGTTAAATTTTCATATTCAATGTTTCCTAAATTAGTAGTAAGTGATAAATTAAGAGAAGACATAACGTTTCTATTGGAACTTTGTGAGACTAGGAAATCCTCAAGTATCGATCCACGTGAATTAGATCGACTTTTGACTAATTTAACTTGCTTATTATAGGAACCAAATTCTTTAAAAAATATAAAGTATCTGAAAAGATAATGAAATTGTTTAGTATCATATTAATAAAACAACACAGTTTAAATTCATACCTATTTGAAATATCTTACTTTTTTAAGTCTTCTAAATCTCTCTCATTTGGATTAATCCAGAGGGCACTTTGTAAACTATCTCCACTTTTTATTTGTCCCTTGGAAGCTTCTTCACTTCCTTCGGGTTTCATTTCGGTTTCATCAAACTCTACATCAGGAAACTCATCAATTCCTTCAACATCCGTATCGGGACCATCTTCATCTAAATCAGAATTGATTGTCTTCGAATCTGAGTTAGCGGCTTCTTCTTCGTCATCATGACAGGGCCATGAAGTGTTTGTACCTGAAGTATAAGGAGGAATATATTAATTTATTATACTTAATAATACCGTTTGCAATGCCTATGAAAATTTCCATTTACATGTATATTTTATCGGAGTTTATGATATTAGGTGTTGTAAATAATTGGACGTATTTAATAAGAATTTTCTTTGTGCAATATTACCTCAATTGCTTTTCATCTTATTTCTATTTCCTAGACTTTTTAGAAAATACTCCTAATAAAAATATCTAAATTCTATATAGAACTCACCTTTTAGAATTGGATTGAGGTTGAATGATGCAGGGCTAGTTACTGGTACTGGTAGTGCTTGATGTTTCAAACACAGTGTGATGACGGAACACACTCTAGCCAATAAGCCGTCAAACTCTGGCTCGTCTGGACACTGAGAGCAGAACCTGTGCAGAGTCTGTACGTGTTTCTTGGTACATAAAGCTCTGCGGCCGGCTTCTGTAATTACATAACACGGGGCATCAAATTACGCATATAAGATAATTTAATATTTAAGGATACATCCTATAATCTATACCTACTCATCAAATTTCAAAGCATCAGCTTAGTCGGGCTTATATTTTATACCCTCAGGATTATTGAAGCGGAGGGTATTCAAGGTGAAAAGGGTTCATCGCAACATAATTAATTACCACAAGGAAAATCAAATAAATATTTTTTTCGTTCATTGTTTCTTAATATTGGTAGGTACGCGATTGTATTTCTTGGCAGAATTAAAGATTACATGAAATTTAACTAAAAGTGGTCATATCGGCGCCAATAAATTAAGTCCTTAATATAAGATATAATAGCTAGTATGAAAATATACCCACTTATATTACACAAGTGCTGTAGTGTCTGCAGGATGTGTGCACAGATCTTGAGTCGCATGCGTCCCTCGTATCGGTCCCAGCGGTCGAACACCCGCAGCAGCACGCTACAGAGCCCTGTCTTCACGATCTGCATGCAGCATACCTCTGTGAGTTATGTATGTGTAACTTTACTTGTACTGGACAATATAGTGGAAAGTGTGCTTTTTGAGTCATAATGTGAGGCGTGATAACGTAAATATAGTTTTGTTGTATAGGTGTAAAATTATAAATTCATGAACCATTATTATAATTTCTTAGAAAAACAATTAAAATTAATTAACTTTAAGGCACAATGTTCTCATTTTCGTTGTTGATGGCGCTACAACGATATAATAAGTGACCACTTAACTGTTTTTACTGAAGTAATCGATAGCGTCTAGACACAGGCGCAGTCTGGCGGTGGGTATAAACCCGAGGCTCACTAACACCCGCTCGTACGTCGCGATTACGCCGTCACGAATTAAAATAGATGTTGTTACAGCTGTAATGAAGCATTTAAATCATTTTAAAAACAATCTTTATGCTAGTCATTATATCTATGACGATGATAAAGTTATTCAATACTTACGATTTTTGGCTAGTTGCTTCATAATAACCAAGAGCGGGAAAATAAGCTTGTTATCCGTGAAGTGACCCTTTAGTATCAGGTGCATCGTTCTTACGCAACCTAACATTCGTACTTTCATCGCAAATTTTCCATCTGTAATAAATAAAACATGTTCGTTAATGTTCATTACTATGAATCTACTAATCTTTCAATTTCAAAAATATATGAAAGATACATTTTACATTTATTATGATAAACCGATTACACTGGTTATTATTTAATATTTATTATAAACAATTTTTTCTGGCACAACAAGGAATAGGTACCTACTTCATCTTCTAAAAACCTCTCTAAAGTAACACGACTTCAAAACTTTTAAACCGATATTAATGGAGCTTTGTTTATGATATTGCCAACCAAACTGAAGCTAAAAGACTTCATTGAAACAAAAATAAAATCTAACGAATTTTCCTGTGGCGGCATTTTTCATAAAGTCCTATCATATAAATATGGACTGAATCAATTTTTATAACCTCGTGTACCAAGAGGAGCAAGAATCCATATCAGGTCATGGAGAATTAGCTCAGTACCAGCGTGCCGTTCGTGCTTATCATGAACAGAAGCGACCACCCTTCTTACTATAGCTTGGGTTCCTTTCATCGATATAAATTCTTGGGCACATTGGTGGCGAGACACGTTGTTAGCTGCAAAGAACAAATGCAATTACTTGTCTGTCCTACCTTTCGGCGACAACGCTGCGATTATCCAGACAAGGTCCTGCAGCATCAGCTCTGTGCCCACGTTCCCGTCTCGCTTCCCATGCGTGGCAAGGATTGTACGAATCATCACCTGAGTCCCATTTAACGAAATGAAATGCTGAGCACATTGGTGCCTCGCGATGTTGTTCGCTGAAATTTTTTACATACGTTTTTACCTAACATGCATCGATATCAAATGCGATTTAATTCTGTATTCCAGTTGTGCTTTCAATAGCAAAAAGAAGAGCGGTTTCGTAATGTTACATGTTAGTATAACAAATGTCACGCCGTATATGTTATTCAAATGTTACATTACAATTAACGAGGTTGCAGTTTAAGTATTCCAATGCCAGATTAAACGAGATCGTCTCGAAATGTTAGTAGGCGGAACATTGAGGCGGAATGACAATCAATGAAGGGTGTTATTGATTGTTCTTAATCACAGATAAGATATTTAAAGTGCGTTTCAATAATATTTTATTATTATTGTTTAGTATAAGTGCATAAGCACGTGCATTTAGTATTTATGTGCTCAAACGTTAAGCATGTTCGAAGCACACATCGACATACCCTTCTTATTAAGTGGTGGTTTATTTTCCTTTCCTGTCTTTTTAATTTCTCTCTTCTTTTGACCTGATGTCTCATTGATGACTATTTTATTGAATAATAATATTAATTGAAATTATACAATAATTATTTAATTATAATACAATAATTATTTCAAATATTATATATGTTGACGACGACACCAACGGTTTATGATGATTACATAAAGTAGTAGAATATGGATCTTATCACTTAAATTTCAGTTTACCTGAGCATTTTTTCCCTTTGCCTTGTTTTAAACATAATGCTTCTCTTAGAATTGATGTAATATAAGTAGAAGTTGCGGTGTCTCTTGAATTCTGAAACATAATTTTAAAATTTAATATTTTTTTTACATTCAAATTTAAAATTTCTTTTATTTGTTCATTAATTACCTCCAGAATGGAGAGTAGCATTTGAATAGCCCCTGTCTGTTTGTTCCAAAGTTTTTCAAGAGTACTTTGCCTGACATGTTTGTCTGAAATAGAAAAATAACATATTTTTAAATTAGATGTTACGAATTTTTTTTTCTTTTTACTTCCTTCATTATGAAATACAGTTCATAATTTTCATATTGATGTTTTATTTAAGCGCTTAATAAATAAGAATGTAAAGCCTTTTATAAAAAATTAATATAGTTAAGTACTTTACCTTAAATACGAACAAAAAACAACAACTTATAAATAACTCCATTCCATTCTTCATATAAAATTACCTCAGCGATGTTATTAATAACGACTGTAATGCGATATATTTAATACTATGTTATTAATTTAATTCTCAGTGAAAGATTCTGTATCCATAATTAATTTATTTGTTAAAATTATCCTTTCATCGGTTTGTAAAAAATTTATTTTTTTGAGATTCTTCGCATTTTAATCAACTGGGGCATACTGAAGGCCTGCAAGTGATATTTTAAGTGCATATTTTTTATTTAATGTCTACATAAACAACATCCCGTTTACCTTACTCATATTATAAACTAGCTTCCGCCCGCGACTCCGTCCGCGCGGATGTGGGTCTTCGCGTGGACGGTTTATTTCTCCATTTTGAGTAACTCTGACAATGACATCTTATAAATATCTATTGGACCCTGTGATTGGACCCAAATACGGCTAGGCCTTTAATAATACGCAACGTATGTTCGCGGTTCTACAGAACAACGTCTATGGATAAAACTGAAAAATAAAGATTAATTTTTTTTCTACGTATTTTTCCAGGATAAAAAGCACCCTATTTTACGCCCAGGATAATAACTAATAAGGTATAATTATACCAAGTTTAATCGAAATCGAACCGTTAGTTTTCACGTGATGTCTTCACATACAGACAGACAGACAGACAAAAATTTTTTAATCACATATTTGGGTTTGGTATCGATCCAGTAACACCCCCTGCTATTTATTTTTTCAATATTTTCAATGTACAGAATTGACCCTTCTACAGATTTATTATATGTATAGATAATAGATACGAAAGTGTTTTTTTTGTTTATATTTTATTATTATTTGTTATATAGGCAAATCTCGTTCCTTTGTTATTTTTATTCGCGGGTGAAGCCGTGCGCGAAAAGCTAGTATGTGGTTCATAAAAAAATATCGTCAGTGTAACCAAAATCATCATGGATAATTAATATTTTGGATACTGACTATATAAATGAATTTTTAAAAACTCAAATCCAAAATTCCAACACAACAATCAACCGAAAAGTCACAAAAGATCACAGACCATCGCTTGCTATAATTGGTTAACAATGAACATGTCATTATTTAAATCTCACTGATAAAATATCTTGGCAGCTTCGTGAACGTAATTACGAGATAAGATTCTCGTGGTCTTCACAGGTAAGCATTTAATTATAGTGAATCATTTCGCAATATAAATTACGAATTTATATCATTTGGATTGAAACAAATAAAAATGTGTCTATAGTAATAAAAACAACGATTAACAAGACAGTTAAAATTAATGTCGACTTATTTAAACTAGGCTGTTATGTTTTATGGACTATTCTTTTAGCAATTTGAGTACATCAGTAACATTCAAAGACAATATTTAAAATTGATGGCAGAGGAAAATGACTGATTACAAATGATATTATCGTGACAGGTCGTCTAGCATTCGTTGGAGTCTTGCCAGCTTGCCACGCGCGACTCTACATTAATATCTACTCATCTATACATATAACAAGAAAACTATAACTACGAAAAGAAAAAATAACTAAATTTAGAATACATTTCCCATGATAAAGTCAAACAGCGCGCGAAAATAGATTTAAAATTATTTTACCGCGCTTTTCCTTATCACTTCTGGAAGTTTCTCGAACTTTTTCTTTACAATTTGTTTAACTATTCAATATTTTAATGAATGGCATAAGACTTTAACGACTTTTAAATTATGAACTTAATAACAAGAAAAACTTCTTTTGTTTTTTTTTTAATCCCCGTAATCTAACCGGCCAGTAACTTTTATAATCTGTTCCTAATTAAACCTCTTTATAGCTAAATATTTAATTTTTCCGTACATATATAGTTATTTTGGCTTTTATATCCGACTAATTATGCATTTATTATAGGTTTTTAGTGTTGGCTTTGAAATATGTACCTACATCAGTAAAATATTTAATTAATATTTCGATTGATCATGATAGATTGTCATCTTGCTAGTTGCTACGGAGCAATCGATTATTGTTTTTGTAGCATAGTCGGCAATTTTATTTTTTTTAAATAAAGCTGATGTCTAAAATAATAGAAATGCAAAAAATGTGCTGCTGCAATAAAGCACACTACTTATTATAGCAAATAGCAAAATGCAAAACGACGGAAAAAATATACTAGGTGATGAATGACGGCCAGTAATGAACTTTTGACGTTTGCGTTTGCAGGCACGTCATAAATGCCATGTAACTTGGCAACACTCATGTCTTCCAGCTGACCAAAGAACAACATTATCAAAAATCAAGATTGGCACTATGTTCCGCTGTCACTCATATTTTGTGCGAGATCTGCGTTTGATCCAATTGGATTTAGTTTAATCCTTGGTGAGTTTTCTCGGAAAATATGTTTAGTGAATTTATATTGACGTGCTATACATGTATATGTAGTAGGTAAATATGTGGGTGGCTGTGTTTTGATAGTCACTGAATTTTTTGAATTATGAAATGTTCTTACAAATTCAAAATATATAAACAAAGAAGACTATAGATACACACATAATATCATATTGTGTATAGATTCAAAACTATAATATGAAGTGCACTTTACTAATTTTTGTTAACACGGATATAGGGACACATACATCGTATTTTTACTAACGTTGATTCGTTTATATTCCAGATCTGTATGTTTAATCATCAATGCTAGTTATATCTTAAAAAAAAACTTTCCGAATGAGACTATTTCCGCCGCTGGTTCACTTCCTGATTGCAATGTGTTAACTACTAGACTTACTATTTATATATCCATAATATTACAATTTGGCAAAACTCCAGATATTATGAAAATATTTTCATTAAAGCAACGTTAATTTAATTTAAAGTAATTTATGATTTAAAAACAAAATCAAACGAAGTGTACTCCATAAACACATCATAAATGATGACTGATATTTTGAGAATAACTCACATTTTAAAAATCCTATTGCGTAGGAAATAAATCTTGTTTAGAAATATTTTATGGGCTGAATGCATGAATTTATTTATTTCCTAGATTTATCTATTGGGCGCAATTTTTTAATAAGACTTCTATGACCAATTAAATAACAAAGCAATGTCCAGAAAAAATTTAGTTCCTAATTATTTAGTTAAATATAAACTCAACTGATTAAACGACCACAGCGCGATACAATGTCAAGGCGAAACTTAATGTATTTTCAGAGTTGTACGCGACGTTCTACATGTTTTTCTAGTAAATTAGATTAATAGGTCTCTTCATTACCGCACAGACGCTTATAAATATAAACCCGCTGATAATCAGCTCCGCTTTCCGTTCAGGCCAATGTCAGGTTAGCGACTGGGGATTAATTTTGCGACTCGCTATCAGAAATAGATCGCTAATGTAAACTTTAATGGCGTGTATCTTGAGATTGACAGAGTACAAGCAACCGTGACCTTTAAAAATCGACAACAAAATAAGTGCTGAAAGTAGTCGGGTGGACATATTGAATATATGATGCAGAGAAAAGTTCATGGAGGCGACTGTACGATTAATCATTGACACAGTGTTAATGGACTATGTAATGATCCAGTTTGTATTTTCAGTTCAGATCCAGTTTGTAGTTTGTATTAATCTGTAAAGATACTGCAGTTAGAAAATTGATAATAATACAGTGAATCAAAAACTCACTTGCGCTCTACAATTAAAAGCTTACCTTTAACGTGCCAAAAAAAGAAAAAGAAAACACTGCTAAACGTAGGACAGAAACCATAAAAGTAATGAAGCAGTAACCAGTAAAGTAAATAGATTACTTTTAATTTGTTTCATTAAGTAGGTACTTAAATGAAGATACTTTTTGTAACTATTTAAATTTAAGTAATCGTAGCTGGTAATGTGTTTCTTTTTGATGAAAATAATACAATACAACGTTCCGACTTCAAAAAAGAATTAGTGAACATATTAAACAGTAACCTAAAAATTGTTAATAATAGATTCCTGCTAGGTCCCATTATAAAGGAAGAAAAACATATTAATGAAGTATTTCCGATAGTATTCCATGAATGGTAACACTTGGGGAAGGCACGAACACCCCGTCAGAGGGCCAATTGCCCCTGCCATAGTGAACTATTGCTTATTGAGCACGCGATCACTATGCAGCTACGTCAATTTTAAACTTTAGTTAATGTTGACGTCACATTACTATTGGAAACCATACGTGGGCCAAACACAAACATTGGCACTTAAAAGTTTAGCTATGTATTCTAATATTATACTTATACCTTTTTAGTAAGAAGTACATACATAGGTACCTTTTTACTTATAGATTAAGGAGTTTTGCAGAAGTCTTGGTTGGAGGATGAATCATTTTATATTTGAGATCAATGTAAAGTTACAAAATCAACAGCATCAGTCCACTTTAGATAAGGAGAAACACATTCCTGCCCTGAACATAGAGCCATGAACCACTACGCTGTACATTGTTGATGAGCTTAGAAAGAGTATGCTTTTGGATTTTGAACACGTTGGTTTGAGCACGATATTTTTCTTTTGACATTTTTCTGGACTACAATGGATATTTACAAATAATATTCAACGCTCTGAAATTATAGTTCGAGCCACAACTGAAGAAATTACATATTGATCCTATTTATTTATTATAGCGATTACGTTTTATTGAGCTTTTAATATAGCATTCATAAAAACAGTCTAATCTTCCAGTCATATTATGTGATATAAAGGCTATAAATTTCATAATACGTCTAACTACTATGATATGAGTTATCAGATTTATGAACGTGTTGTTTTTTGGTTCAGTTATATGCCTTGATAATGCTCCAATAAAATAGCTCGAAAGAAAAACAAGTGAGGTTAATAAGGATGGAAATTATGGTTTGAGAAATTTTCGTGCCAGTTACGATACCGAATTCTTAAATAAGTTTAGAAAAAGTGCCGATGAAGATATTCAAGCCGACTAACATCTAACTATCCAATATAACAGTTGGAGTGTTCTTGCCAACTTTCCGGTTAACTGTCGCTTGTCACGCTATAAGATTTAGTTATCCCTTATCTTTTATTTGATAAAATGTATTCATTAAAGAATAAATATGAACTTTTTACTTCTTCCTCACAGAAAGTAAACATTATTAATTGTATTTCATGTTTGCACGTGATTGTTTGTACTTGTTTATACTATCAAGCATTGATTAATTAGATTCGTCTGAATTAATTGTGGGTGCTCTTACAGTAAACATAATGTAATCCATGCATATAATAATTTGGCATGACACATCTTACTACACGTTTTAAACGCAGGACTTATTTAAAAAATATTATTTCTGTATAATAAAATAGAAGTGAAATCATTTAAACTACCAGTAATCTACGGCCACAGTTTTTAATAAAATTTAGGCAATAATAATATTTACTATACACACATATTATTATTCTAACATAATTGTCTGTAATGCACTAGTTAGGTGTTAAAATCGATTCGTGCAAATTATTATTTCATAAATTTAAAAAATTGCTCAATTATCACTACTCAAAGTTTTGTGTTGCGACGAGAGATATTGACACAAATAATGTTTGGAAATACGCCAAAAATGGAAGATGTATGCGCATGTGCCGTTGTAGATCTATATAGGTATTATTACAAACTTATTTGTACTATTAGTATAGTAATTACAGCATTAAAGTAATCGTATTTGAACTTGAAATATAAATTACTATAAAATGTAAAATAAAGGCGATAACTTCAAACCAAAATGAACCCAATACTTATTAAATTTGATTTGTAAATTATTGACACGATTCTATGTTTCGCATGCGATATTCTAGAAATAGTATCGGAATGCAAATTATTTATTTAACTTATAATAATCTTTTGGTCGTGAGTAATAAATTTAATATTAAAATTTACTTTGCACATAAGCTTTGATCTATAGATACAAATACATATTACATTTAACATTAAATTTAAATCCATAAAATATATTTTAAAATGCAAATTTTGTGTATATATAAATCATTTAGTAAGGGTTTTTATCATTTGGTAGGGTTTTCAGAGGTTTAACACATTTTCACATCCCGTGCAGTTTGATTTGAAAATTCATTTGATACCTAATTCATTTACCAAGGAAAGTTTAAAGCGTAGGTATACAAAATTATCCTATGTCAAATTAATAGACCTGAAGCGAAGCAAAAATGGGGAAAACATGTTCCTCAAACGAAGTTGAGGAGATATCACTACATAGTATAAAACAAAGTCGCTTTCTCTGTCCCTATGTCCCTATGTCCCTATGGCCCTATGTCCCTATGTCCCTTTGTACGCTTAAATCTTTGAAACTACGCAACGGATTTTGATACGGTTTTTTTTAATAGATAGAGTGATTCAAGAGAAATGTTTATATGTATAATAACATCCATCAAATAGTGGAGAAGTACTGTTATTTTTGAGGTTTCTAATGTGATGTCGTAAAAAATTACATTTTTTCCGCTTACATTGCAAACGCAGGCTGAATCCTACGAGTTTTATCAAAATAATGAACTAAGTATTGTACACATTGAAAATGTCTACAGAAAAGTCCGCGATAGTATATGTCTATCTCTTATGGATAACCCACAATAACTTTTTTTTGTCATTTACTTTTTACGACAAATAATGGTTAATTTTCGAAGCGATTTTAACCAATACAGCATTAATCTTTAACGAATTAAATACCTTGAATACATTGTTCATTTAATATAGATCTATATGGCCCTTTACACCGTATTGGTCCGGGAGCCAGCAGCAGATTTTATGACCAAGTTCCTCTCAAGCGGTAATTAGTAAAATGCATCAAAGTATAGTATTATGAAGCCTCGTGAACGTCAGCTGGAGCTCGGTTGGGGGGAAGAGCGGTTGTAGCCTCCCGTATCAGCTGACGGTTTTTCCACCAAGATACAGCCAGCTGACATATATATTTATCCACAGTTACATATAAGCTATCATCAGGTAAATTTTTGTTTGAGAGGAAATAACGGAAAATAAATTTTTCTTTAAATTTAACTTTCATGTTCGAGACACCAGCTGACGTATAATACACCATGTTGTAACCAGCTGACTATTTTTTTTCGTTGAGATATTGGGTTAGCTACAATTTGACAAATTTTTAGCTGAGAGGAAATGAATGAATGAATGTATTTTTTTTCCTATGTGCGTGGGAGGCTACAACCGCTCACCCCCCCAACCGAGCGCCAGCTGACGTTCACGAGGCTTTATAATACTACTAGCAATGCCCTGCGGTTTCACCCGCATAGATAGCGATATCGTTACAGTGAAAAGTCTACTAAATAGGTCGGACTATAGGTTTAATTTTTAATCACATGAAAATCACCTTTACCCCGTCCCGTGGGGCCGTGGGTTATGTCGCCAAAACCCCACTGTGTTCCGTCAAGACGCATATTGGTAGAATTCCTCCGTGACCCCCGCACTACGGCCTGCTCGAACAGTATACCTACTATTTTCTGTAGATTGACACTTTTAAAAATTCGTTATATCTTTTGAATGGAATATCCAATTCTTTTCATTTAAAAAGTATTTTGCTGGTATTGAAACAGTCTATAATAAAACATCATTTAATGGGATAAGGATTAATATATGTGTATGGATAACATGGTTTGATTACTGTCGGCACTTTTATTTACTTTGAAAACGTAAAAAAGTTGTTGTAGTAACATAACTACTGAAGATGGACATATGGTATCGCGGACTTTCTTGTAGATATTGATCCATTCTATAATACCGTAGAACATTTTTTTGTTCTATCTTCAATAGATTCCGCAGCGCACGCGATGACAGAAGTTTTATTGAGGATTTTTTTACACCTTGGGTTACATTATTGCATTTTTGGTAAGGATCTCTAATTTTTTTGAAAATGCAATATAGCCTATGTTGCTCAGTAAAGATGCAGCTTTCTAATGGTGAAAGAATTTTTGAAATCGGTCCAGTAGTTTTTGCGTGAAAACCATACATACATACATACATACTTACATACATACTTACAAACTTTTCCTCTTTATAATATTAGTATAGATACTCTCATGCGTCTGACGAATTATCTCTTGAGAGGAAATAGTTAACCAAATTTGCACCTGGCTCCCTAACCATATGATTTAAGTGAATATTTTCGAAGATATTACAGATTTAAAAATTGCGGGACGTAGCGTTTGCGGCGGTACCGGCCGGCCGCCATTGCACCCGTGCGAAGCCGGGGCGGGTCGCTAGTATTATAATATATTACATAATAGGTATATTAACTACAGGATACAGTGTACAGGGTGCCTTTATATTCATAAATTTAGACTTAACAGGAAAACCAAAAACGAAACAAACGAGGTTCCACATATTACTGAAACTGCTCTACTTCCTTGTTACTATTCTAAGGCAGGAACTCTGACAGTTTTGAAATACATATGTATATATGCAAATTGTTCAGTATTCGCAACCATATTATTGGATACGAATAATCCGATTATTTGGACATAGATTTACATAATAATATACATTGATGAAACTCGTAAATATATTCTAGTAGCGTTTATTCGTAGTTACAACGAGGTCGGCAACTCGGCACCTGAACACAGCATTGTCTAATGGCAACTAAGCATTCTGTCAATTTTATAGACATATTGAATAGTTGCCAGCGTGAAAAATATATCTCATTTATACTTGACAATTTACAATGTTATTATTTAACGCTATTGACACTTTGTCGTGGTAAATGTACATTGTACAATGTACATGGTGTGGAACAAAATTGTCTACTAAATGAATGGATAATGCATAAATTATTTCATGGGCAATTTTGAATAAGTACTCTAGAAATTATTAATCAATCCCGAAACGATTATGAACATTTTATTTATCCCAAAAGGAATGGTGGTACTTAGGGAAAATAATATAAGTACAAAAGGTGTATGCCTACAAAATGAAATAATATAAAGGATCGAAAGTGCAGTGTGGATTTTTTAAATTAATTCAATAGTCATTTTGATTTTAGCTCTGCACTAAATTTCATGTCGAGGCCGCACTATTGTGATGTTTCACTACCGTTGTTCCTAGATTTACATTTATTCGCGTACAAAAGTACGTCAGGGAATGTCGTAAATCCATTAGTAGCGAATTAACAATTGCAAAGTATGTGGTGTTCTGTAGTCTAGACTCTAGAGCACTAGGTCAATTTAAATACACGGAACAAAATTGTTTGTGAATGGTCAAGATAAATATTATATGGGCTTCAGAAAAAGTTTGACGAACAATCGTCATGCTTTTTTTTACCTTTATTTTGTAAAGGACGCAGTCTAAACATAATCTTTCACTTTATTCCTATTGATTAAATTTAAAGATGGCAAGTTTTTATTTGTACCAGCTTACATAATCTATGCATCGAAAGTGTAGAGAACCTAATATTTTATTGCAATGTACAAAATATCGTCGGACTTAGCTTTTGTATGTTGTCTGACTCATTGTGCATTCACTCTGCTAATTTAACAGGTCTATAAAACGCAAATAAATAGGAAATATTATAGATTGAAGAAACATTATCTGAATTTCTTCATAAAAAATATTTGATGGACAGTCAAAATAGACTGTAAGGGTTATTAGAAAAATTCAATTTCGAAATGAACCCACATTATAGAGTAACTCTCAAATGAAGGTGACTTCTATAATAGTATCTGGCATATTATTTTTATCTAAGCAATAAAACGTTCGCTATAGTTATAGTTTTCAGACATTCGTCGTTTATTCTGTTCGGGTGCCTGGCCGACGGTCACCCTGAAGCTGACCTTGAGGTTTATTTACCTTCTCCAGGTTCACTTTATTGGGATAAGGGTAAGAGTTCTAGAAATTATTAGCCGTACATTTACTTCGCACAATAATTTGTTAATATATTTTATTTATATGTCTCTTTCGTTGAAGATCTTACAATTTTATTTTATACATTTTATGTACATTTAAATAGCTTTTGTGCAAAACACACAACAGAACATAAAACATTCGATCGATGCGGAGGAAGCAGATGTTTCATTTTAGCGTGTACTGTACACAAAACAATTACCTATAATGAAAAAATTGGAGATCGGAAACATTTGTACCCTCAATCGCATAAATGCTTATTCCCATTTCACTCCTATATGTTATTATAGGTATATTAAGAAGAGCTGGAACGTCAACACATTTACACATTGCACATGTTAGGCCGGGAGATACTGACACAAAATTTCGGGTCATTTGTAACAGGATGGCTGTCTAGAGGGGTCTTAGTACGCAATGACAAAAAGAAAAATGATGGTCAGAACGCTGGTACCGGCGGACTAGTCGCGTGGGCGTTAGTCACACTCGTCGGATAAATAGCGAAAGTCCAACGATTTGTAACACAAAAATTTTAGAATTTACCGATAGCCCTTAAAAAAGATGTAGGCGGTAGTGTCATGCCATACTTTTACGATGTGACTTACAGTCCGCCATACCGACGTGAATGCGTTGATTTAAAAAAAATAATTCAACCATTTGTACCGGGCTCACTTTTGCACAGGTAACCATCGTCGTGCAGCCATTTACTAAAATCGCCATGCCATACTTTTCGGACGATTCCAAATGGTCGCCATACCGCGGAAAATCTGCAAATTTTTGAATTTTTTTTTTCTCGCCAAACGATTTGTACCACCCTACATTTTTTTTCAACAACTCCTGAATGATTATAAATAGAAGTGTGATAATGCCATACCTGTGGGAGGTGGCGAATGTGTATAAGATTTTTTTCTTATTGTAAGATTTTATTCGTAGTTTGAACGATTTGTAGCAGTATGGCACTAATTTTTTCCTCTTTTAAAAGTATGGCAAATATAATAATGGTCACGTTGCATCATATACTTTCCAAAAATGCCGTACTGGTACAAATCGCCAATTCTTTTCATTTTTTTTTACGTTTTGGCTTAAGTCTTACAATCATCCGCCCCATGTTTGCAATCTGCGATATCCCATACTGTAAAAAAATATTTTACGTATTGTACAGTCGTATTTTTGAAACGTGACGAATAAATTAATTTTCAAGTATGGCAGCACTTTTTCCCCCTACTAGAAGTATGGCAAATATAATAATGGTCACATTTTATCAAATACTCTCCAAAAATCCAAATGCAATACTGGTACAAATTGTTTGGCGAAAAAAATTTTTTTTTTGCAGATTTTCGGCGGTATGGTGGCCATTTGGAATCGTCCGAAAAGTATGGCATGGCGATTTTCGTAAATGTCTGAACGATGATGATTACCTGTGCAAAAGATAGCCTGGTACAAATGTTTGAATTGTTTTTTTTTAATCAACGCATCGCGTCGGTATGGGGGGCTGTAAGTTACACCGGAAAAGTATGGCATGACACTACCGCCTACATCTTTTTTATGGGCTATCGGTGAATTCTAAAATTTTTGTGTTACAAATCGTTTGACTTTCGCTATTTATCCGACGAGTTCGACTAACGCCCACGCGACTAGTCCACCGGTACCAGCGTTCTGAGTTCTGACCATCATTTTTCTTTTAGTCATTGCGTAATAAGACCTCTGTAGAACCGCCATTCTGTTACAAATGACCCGAAATTTTGTGTCAGTATCTCCCGGCCTATGTATGTGTCATATTTTGCAATTGTTTATAAATACAGGGTGATGTAATTGGTGTAGTACGAATATCTAAAAATCTATGAAGAATTTTGTGATACAGTAAATGGAAGAATTATAGACTATTTTACAGTATTTAATAAAATCATTTAATTTTTTGTTCATTTTCATCAGAAAATATGTCAATTTTTCCCACTAAGGTGGAAATTTGGATGATAAGGATCTTGTTAGAAAAATATAAATTTTGACTAAAATCGGCATCTTTTTTTTTTCAAAAATCAAATTACTAATTAATAATCAGAGTTATCACATTATTAAAAAAACGCCCGTTATTTAAATCATTATCAAAACAACCATCCGTGTGTTGGGAGTAAGCGCACGTGTTATTTGTATTGTTTTTATGACCTGAAATTTAATTATTATTTGATAATTGAATGATTACTAATACTTTTATCCAATTGATTATTATTAGAATAAATAATTAACTTCATCAATTGATTTACTTTTAAATTATAATTTTACAGGTAAATTATGAGAGCTTTCATAAGTATGTAATTATATTTGCATATATTTATCTACAACGCACCCATTTTACAATTCAAGTCTAAAATGAAACTAGAGTCGCATTTATTTTTGAACATACTGTAAGTGAAATTGCATAAGTGTGAGTACTGTGAACATGCCAGCTTTCCTTAATTGACCGATATCAGTCGTATTATAAATATATGGTACAGAATATTTCTCAAGCTACCATTTAGATCATGAAAATTAAACATATCTCTCATGCTGAAATATTTTCTTCCTATCCCATTGAATCGGTATATAAGATTATTTGGTCATCCTAGAAGCCACTAAAAGGCTTGAAACTTACGCTTAACTACATACTAAAATCACCATTTGCGATCGTTTATCATGATACAATACAAGTATACAATACAAGAACAACTCCTATTCCATTCGAACACAAATTACCATGGGAGGTGAGCCTGGAGTTGATCCTGGCCGTGAGAGCCCTCGCCACCTCCGTGGAATCCGGCGCGCGTTGCTGGTGCAAGCGGAGCCGCTCGAACAGGCAGTCCGCCGCCGCCTCGTCAGCCATGCGGTATGCTGTAACCGTAATCAGTATTGAAAAAAAGGCTTGTCTATTGAAATACCCAACAATTATTGAACAGAAATTGTAACTGTACTTTTTGAATTACAAATTCCAAATTAGGTCTGTTTTCTTGTATTTACGAAATATGTATTGCAAATTATATCATCTCACAAATACCTTTGAAAGCTAGATAGTTCTTTAGATTAATTTATCATATTATTATAGTTATAGAAAGAATTTTTTTTCGATAACGATGAAAGCAAGGCTAATAGGTAAATGTGTAAAAGTACTGACTCTACACTGCTCTATATTTTATTTAAATACAACGTATACAGTTTATCGTACCGTGATTTAATACTACATGATATATTATATGCTTATCATGCTATTTCATATGATGGATGGTTCGATGTTCATTATACTCCTTCAATGAAACTATTAATCAAACTTTTTCAGATGTACTCGTAGAATAACGCTTGTTGGAAAATGTTCATGATAAGTGATAAATCTAATATAAACTATGCCATTGTAGTTTAGTTTTCATTGTTGTGTTTATTGTGTGGAAAGTATATTATATGTTATGTATAAATACGGTAATATATTCGTTGTTAGATTGGTTCTGACCACTAAACGTAATTTATGAGGCTAATAAATTTTTCAGGATTTAAATACTTTTTAAGACTCAGTTCTCTTAATAATATCTTCGTTTTCTTTATTTAAGTACCTACAATATATTATGGTTTTCATTTACCAGATTTTTGGAACTTAAGTAACACTCTACGATTAATCCCAATAAGTAGATATGTATAGGAGGGAGGGTTGGAAAATGGCTTAGATGTAGTTTTAATTGTGTTTTAATTGAGGTATAATTTTTATGAAGATTTTGGTGTTGAGTGAATAATTTGATTACAATGTAAAGATGTACCGGGGAAAATCGATTAATTAAAACATTTCTTCAGGAATGAATATCAACAAAAGTTTATAAAAGTATGTAGAATGAGTCAGCGAGAAATATAATTTTATAAGAATTACACAGGATCTGTTTCAGAATAATTGAAAATATACACATAGTTACAGCAGATGCATTAACAATACGAGTAGGTAGTGTGACAAGATAATTAGGAGAAAAAGAGGAGGAATGACTTTTAGAATAATATGGTAGACTATCTTGGATGAATGCAGGTTACCTTTACCAACGATATGCATCATCTAGCTGTTACTAAGCGCATATATCGCGATATTTTGCGATAAACAGAAAATTAGCATTGTCATGAATGTAGGCCAAATGTATACAAACAATGTGTGGACAGATCAAGCTATGAATCGCTGTGGGTTAGCATAAATGGTCACGTAAACATTATAAACGTACGTTCGTGAGTGCGTGGCGTTGTTTTGTCCTGTTCACTGTGATAAAAATGATTTTATTGTAAATAAACAATGTGTTATGTTTGAATGCAGTCGCGAATACAGCGCCTGACGGCGGCTGCCGGCCGACTGAGCGGCGAGCGTCGAGACTCGAGAGAAAATGTGGGGGCGGGCGCATGACGCCAACGGCAAACATAATTCAACATTGAAAATAATACTAGGGGTTACTAAAGCGATTAAAATTATTTGCTTACAAACGAAATGCGTTTTAGTTTCCCTTCGTTAAAGGAAAGCATCAATTTAGACTTAACTAATAATTTATGTGCTAATTTTCCATGCTCTTGGTATCACTTTAGACAAATATGTTTAATTAATTATTATTCTAGCGAACTATAGTTAAGCTACAGCGATGCTACCTTAAAATTAATTGTATTTGGTGCTGACATAATCAATGATTCTGCACTTTCATAGTAGAGCGCAATACCAACGTCACTATAATATAGGAGAGCTTCAGGTAGAGTCGTTGTTATAAAGTCTAAATCTTAAAAAATCCAACATGTATTAATAAAGGGCATTTTTTATAACTGATTCTATTACTATAAAGTTCTATTATTTATTAAACATTGTACCAATATTTGAAAGAGGTTTTGGATTTGTCAAAATTGTAATTAAGCTTTGACCTTCACGAAGGTGTTGATTAATTTATCATGGAGTTTATCAATAGAGTTATCCTTGATTTCACTAACGCATCATTAATTATAAATATTTACTGTACGCAAAATTTTATAGTTGTAATTCAATGCGTGGTTGCATTTGAGACCAAAATTACTATATAAGTAAAAGCTTATCCTATCTTTTTTTGATATTTATCTCTCAAAGGAGACCTGTTTGGCTTATTACATGATTAAATAATGTACAAAAGAACCTATAAAAGACCGCATTCATATAAAAAGATAAATTTAAAATATAGGAATAATGTTTTATTTAATTATTAAGTAGCTACATAATATTTTAGGATAGGCTTACATTTTTTCTTAGTTTTTTTAATTTCGTGTGTTTGAGCCGACGAATCGGTCGCGTTCACCAATTCCTGTAACATAATTGTATATTAAAGTACTAGGTACTTTGAAAATAATAACAAACAATACATATAAAATAAAATCATGTATAATGTTAATTTTTTATATATATACCTATTCCATGAATTCTATGTAATATTAGCATCATATGTATCCCTACAAATGAAAGAAAAATAAGAATGTTTTAAAGATAGAGACTATAAACGAAATAGAGTGGAATTAATCTGAAAAAATTAAACCTTTCACAGCACAGTGTATATTAAAATCAAGTCAGTATACGATTAATATGCACAATTTTAATTTGTATTATTTTAATGAATAGTTCAAAGAAGGTTCAAAGCATGATGTTGATTCGGTGTACGTGTGTTTTAGTCTTCCGGAAACAAACAAAGAACATTGTTTATAAGCATATAACTGACCTGACATATCTCATTCATTACAGAAGAATATTTGTTTAATATTTCTGTTATTTAACGTCCTGCCACACACTCATTTCCGATTATAAAATAGTTTTTGAATTTTATTATAACCTGTATTTTAAATGTCATTGCAAAACATTGACGTCCGATTTACTTTTTATTGCGGTTATAACCAGGATTGCTAGTGTTTTCAAAGTAGTACTACATAAAATCACATAAATAAAGTCACCATTGAGATTGGGTGGATTGGAGATATCTATTGATTCAAGCAATAACAATTCAATAATGTCCCATCTAAATAAGATAAAAGTTTGAAATATAGCCGTAGAAGATTATAACGTCGAGTTTTTATAAAAATCTACGGGCTTTCCAGTTCAGTTCCAGAGTTTTTATAAAAATCTACGGGCTCTATTATTGTATACCTACTCACGTTTAAAAATGGGAGAAGCGTAGCTGATAGCGAGCATAGAATATAGAGTTATAAGGGTTTTAGTTTATTCAATTAAAAACATATTTACCGAATAATGTATGAACTTGAAGTCAAGTAAATCATAGAATGTAATTAGTATAAAGGCTTATATAAAGGTATTTTGATATTAAAATTTGTCTTAATACCTGAGATATATTATTTTCTGTCTTCTGAGTCTCTTAGAAAGGGATTACCTAATTACAACGCCGAAATCGTGAAATAAATTTACATTTCAACAAATGTATTTATTTTATATTTATTGTGGACGAACATTACTCTCAACTCGCTTTTTAACATTTAACATATTATAATTTTTCTTTTTGGGCACTTTTCACTTCTTCAAAACGAGTTGTGTTATAAATAGATAACTTAATGTGTACCTACTATGAATAATTATTCTTTATTATTATACCGGTTGCATCTTTATGCAATTTATTAGTAATGGATCACTTTCTATTTTAATGAATCAAGTTATACCTAACCAAAAACATAGTAATTTTTATTACGATACCGTTCGAACGAGTTGTGGTGGAAATGTCAGCTAGATCTGCAGCCGGTAGCAAATATCAGTTATATGTATCATATTTAAGAGCAGCCTCAAGGGAGGCTTCAGTGACCATGAGTTCAATGTATTTAGGACACCACTTTATATAGAGTTTAGATATTATAATAATTTTGATTTAATGGGATAACATTGGCATAACAAGTGCATATAAATTAATATTTTAAAATAAGTATATGCTGTTTATATTAATAATAAACTATAATTCATGAATAATTTTTGAAATAATAAGAAATACGAAAATAGAATGTAAATGATAATATATGTAGGTATTCTACCTGTTTCCTTGTATGTACAAGGCGAAAGTATTATTATAAGCCTTGTTTTGTTTCCCTGACTAAATTGGGATGACGCAAGAAATACAAAAATTGATTAAAGATTCCGAATGTTAAGGGCATGGTTATAGGTATCTTAATAAATTTTTTAATTCATTAAAACTTCATATATACAAATACATACTGGTATATTTCTAAAATGTTATTGTCTCTAATGTTTGTCCTTTCTAATACAGAACAATATCAACTGAGATGAAAATATTTACAATCGACACACCATTATACCAATGCACAATGTTTATCTTTATTGAGCTATAAAATATTTGACTTTTCAAACGCAATAACCATTTACAGAAAAATAGTATGTAGGTACTGTATGTACGCGTTGTGTTTGAATTATATTTTAATTTGTAATGATGATTAATTTCGAGTTAATTTTATTCTATATTATCCTATCGTGTTGTTACCGCATAGTGTACTCCATCGCAACGTTAGGATCTACGAATCTAAAGGTCAGTATTAATTTAATACGTATATAATAATATATTGTATATTGATATCGTCTAGTTCCGATTTCACAATCAGTGAATGTCCTTCGTCTGCGTATCAGTTTTAAGCTCTAGGATTGCATTTGTCTAGTTTTTAATGCTGGTAATTGAGAAGTCAACAGTATTTTATGAATGTATAGATTGTATGTGTATTATATGTATGTATTGTACATTTTACGTGAGTATGATAGATATTATGTACTGAAACGATGAACTTATTTGGATGATATTTTCTTAGGAGTTAAAAGATATTTGCTAACCTGAAAATTGAGCTTTTATACTTTCCTTAGTTATATGATTTATTCCAATAGAAAACTAGTATTAAAACATTATGTGATATTGTTGTTATCTATTTCCGATGATGACAACTTAAGATAAGGTTTTTCTTGTAAAAAGGCAAGATAAATTCTAATTATTTATCCTTAGCCTAACTATATTATGCCATAAGTAAATATTATTTATTAAACATTTGCAGCATAATGAAACAGAGAAAGCAGTCCACTTATTTTCCATAATAACAATAGAGAGATTGGGTGAAATTAATGAAACAGAAATGAGTAAGCCCCTTCTTCGTGTTAAGAGGTCAAGCGATGGTGCAGGTACGATTAGCTACCATATTTATTTTGCTCATATCCTATTTTTTTAGTGGCTTCCAGTTGACCTCATTTAATTTTTTTCCAGTTCTGACTATTTAAAAGTGGTATAGTTGTTTGTTATAAAAGGTTTATTTTTATCCTACTCGTATTTTATCGGTTTTAAAAATCCGATCAGTATTTGAACGTAACTGTGAAATAACTTTATTGTAGAGGTAAAATTTATCTTTTTTTTAAGTTAATCAGACAATTCTTTCCATATTCAAACAAAAGTGAGTTCAAGTTAAGTGTATCACACGAATATAATATTATCATAGGATTTAATGTATTTTAGGTAAATTCGCGCAAGCTGCAAAAGGATCAAACATAAAATCTTTGCGCATGTTCTTGCAACTTTTCAAGAACAGTTGGGATAGCGCGTATGTTGGAGGCTCTCATCCCTTACACCCTAACGTCCCTAAAGCGGTTGTGAGCTTGTACAAACTGAGGATCGTCGATTACTTCTTTCCTCACATCGGAGAAGACCCAAGGAAGAACGGCTAATGTATATAATGTTACCGTATTGGATTGTGGTCTATAGGTTATGTTATTTGCTGTATATAATAGACTATCCATATAGGTATTTTTGTCTTAATGTTATACGTAAAAGAATAAACTACAAAAGAAGTTCAGTTCATTAGTGAAACTATTTTATACACTTACAGCATTTCCAAATGATTTTTGCTTGTGATAACGATGTTTGATGAAATTTTTCTAATGATTAAATTAAAACAATTTGTAGGATGCTTGTGAAAAATTGTATTGTTCTTATATATGTTACCTAGTTTTCAGGTATACATCCGTATGTATGTAAGGTACAGTGAATAATTGTTTTTATGAAGTAACTATATTTGCGTAATTAATTATTATGTCTGTAACCTGAAATCTATGTATCTTAATTTTAAGATATATGTGGTCACACGAAATGAATATTACAATACCGATGTTACATGGATATAAAAAATATTGTCTATGCTAGAAATGATCACTCTACTTGCAAACATTAATTGTCAATTATATTTTTCTCCTTTTAAAATAACTGTATTTCACTTTAACAACAATGCACAATATTTCGTACAAAAATATTGCCAAATAAAATTTAAATGTACAGGTATGTGAAGCACTTGTGAAATAAATGGGTCGGTAATTTGTTTTGTTTTCGTTTATAATCTCAGTAGGTACGTGCACATCTGACGTTATGCAAGATGCAAGTATATTGAATACAAATCTTGTAGACATATCTAGGTGTTTTCTTTCTACGTTTCGGGTGGGTGTTATTGAGTAGATATAAAAGAGTCGTCATTAATGCATGTACACATCTCGTTATTGTGCCTCCGAGATGAAGGTACGAAAACATTTAAAGGACACTTGCTCCGTTTACGTTAAGAATGTGAACTCGTTTATTATAAAATAAAATGTTCTTCGGGAATTTTCGTTGAAGTGTTAATATGTATGTGTGATAATTAAGAGTTTGTTATTTATGTTTTTATGATTATTTAGGGAATAATATTGCTGGTGTGTGCTGCGATTAGTTACGCGCGGGGTAGTGCCGTGGCGTGGCCTGGAGCCATCCACTTAGGCGCATCCGTTGTCAAAACTGTCATCCCACCACAAGTTAAAGGATTTGCTTATTCGACCAGCCAATACATTAATTCTGTAAGTACTTTTTGTTTTTGTTTATTTGTGTTAGCCTGAATCGTAATTATTCCGTAGTTAACTATAACTATTTTATTTTACAGAAAATATTCCAATAAATACGTTTTTTGATACCTGTATAGCTAGCTGGTTAATGTATCCAGTTTGATCATAGTGGAAAAATAATGCACTACGATCAATACAAATTCTGATGTTTATATCTTCTATGAAGGCAATAATGTGAATTTTTCCTTTAAATTCAAGTGTAATTAAATACTTAACAAAAAAGCTTTATAAGTTTTAAGCTTTATAAGTTTAAGTTTTGTTATTAAGTACCTATTACTATAACTTAAGTAATTTCTTATTTGTTTGTTTTATTTTCAGGCACCTTCATACCTTTCCTACCAGCCACAAATCAGTTACCAAATACCACAGTATGGAGTTTATCCTTCATTCCCGAGTGTGCCATCGTACCAACCAATACTGCCACCTTCTTACTACCCAGGCTCCAGTGTCTTGATACCATCTCCATCTCCAAACCCGATCCAACCACCCGCCGGATTCCCTAGTGCACCATCCCAACCATCGGTACCACAACAACCTCAAGGATCACCATTCCCACCTTCCCAGGACGCTGGAGATGAAGATACTGCAGTAATTGACTCAGCAGAATTCAGCCCTGGACGCCAACAATCTTCGCAATCATCGCAGTCTTATGATACAAGGAACATGCCAGAATACCCACAAATTCCTCAATATCAAAATAGTCAACAGGCACAACAGGCACAACAGGCACAACAGGCACCACAGGCACCACAAGCACCGCAGGCCCCACAGGTCCCACAGGTCCCACAGATCCCACAGGCCCCACAGCCACCACAGATTCCACAAATTCCTCAATATCCTCCATATCCACAATTTCCTGGTTCTTCTGGAATCGGTCACTTTCCGCAACTCCCCCAAATCAGCCAGCCACAGCCCCCACAGTTCCAACCTAATCAGCCTTTCGCACAGAACCCACAGATTCCGCAGTTCCAACCCAACCCTCCGTTCCAGCAGAATCCTGCGTTCCCATTTTTCCAACAATCACCTCAACAACAGCAACACCAACAACAGCAGCAACAACAGCAACTACAACAACAACATCAACTACAACAACAACATCAACTACAACAAGAACAGCAACTACAACAACAACAGCAACAACAACAGCAACTACAACAACAACAGCAACTGCAACAGCAGCAACAAAGTGGTTTTCCATCATCGCCAAATGGAAACCAAAACTTCAATGACGAAGATACGATATCTGTAGAATCTGTCTAATGCGCACAGACGAGTAATCCATAAGAGGCTTTGTGTTGTAATTGCTATTGTTTTGAGACATTAAAACTTATTAATGTTTCTAGGCTGTTCAAATAATGCAATTGACATTTGCCGCGTATATGGCCTGAATTTAAAGTAGTATTTTAAATAATGATTCTAGTGAGAAGATTAGAATCAATCACGTCTTACTTATGTTTAAGTAATTGGCGAATTAAAATTTGCATTTGCAGGTTAATTACCTTAAGTTCGAACTCTTTTATACTTTTTTATGTACTACAGTCAATATAATAATGAATGAAAATCATAAATATACTGATAAAACATTTAATATATTTTTTATTTTCCTTATATTAAAACTACCAATAACCAGGTGAACGCTCTACTATCCATTTTGAGAAGTCTCTGAAAGTGGTATTCTTGCCGTTGAGACCTAGTCCAAAATAGAAAGTGTATGGAAACCATTCAGTGTCGAAAGTAATTGTTAAGTTGTATCCACCGACTCCCTCTATTTTAGGCGTTACCAGACGATTTGGCATTAAAAGACGTGCACACACAATTGTACACTCGATTCCAGCTGATATCTGTAATAAAACACCATATAAATATTTTTGCACAATTATTCGTCGAAGGCTTTATTTACTTAATCGACTCACATTCAGAAGTTAAGCCTAAATAAATAAAACAGGTCAGCAACAAAACTACGGTTATAAAATAAAAAAAAATACGGTTTGAAATGATGAAAAAGAAAAAATTATGATCTAAATGTAAGTAATGCCCTTCAAATAAAAAACAATATTAATTCATTTAAAAAGGTCCATTAACATAACAAATGTGCAATTAAGATTAAGAACATTGTTTGTGTTTCGTTACCTTCATAATGATATTCAGTTTCCCAGGAGGATCAGCGTTTACTTCAAAGTTTTCGGAATAAAAGAATGCTGTAGTGCTTTGTTTTTTTAAGCTTTTGAAACACATATTTCCCGATACAAATGTTCGCGCACGCCACCCAGATCTTTGAGGTTTTCTTGCTCTTAAATATCCTTTGTTTATTCCCATTGCTAAAATTATTTTTATTTTATTATGTAAGGCTATTTTATAGTATACCTTATATATGCAGTTACTCAAATTGTTGCCTTAATTACATTAATGTAGCTGTGAAAAAATTTTGTTTGTTTGGATGTTAATTCAGTCACATGTATAAATTAAGATCTAATGTTGTTATTGTTTTATCTAATTCCCAGGCGGATTAAATAATATGTACTAAATACAACAATGGTTCAAATTACGAAAGGCTCTTATAAAATGCATTCAGCAAATTAACATAATTTTGAATAGACTTCCGTCAACAGTTATTAATAAAGACATTTTAAAATATTATAATAAAAATATGGAATGCATTCGTGTCACCGTTAGCAATTTTACTCACCAGGACCGCCATCAACTAACTGAAAAGTTTCTGGATATGGCCGCGGTAAAACATTAGCGGTGATGAAATTAATAATCCAGTTTACGTATGGATAAACGTCAATATAAAGAGGTGGTTCTTTGTTCAGTCTGTTCCTCATAGAACGTCGGTTACATGGGGCTCCACCAGCGGCAATCCCCATGAGTTGGAAGGTGCCTTCAAGTGCGTGGGTGACTAAGGGAGCCCCTGGACGAATGCCACATCCAGAACTACATAACACGTGGGTGACACCTTCGCTGCCCAGTTTCTGCAATTGTTCTTATTTTTTTATTTCAAGATCAATGAGGGAAACAGTATATAATATGATATTGGCCTTAAAAATCCAAAATCACAAAACAAAACTGATGCAATCATTAAAATGATTACATTAATGCGTTCATTTCATAAATGCAATAAAATAGGTAATTTAAAATTTACTTGCGGCGTTGAAATCTTTGAAGAATTAATACTAATATTGAAGAATTTTTATAAAAAAAATACAAAGAATATATTTTCTCTGCTAGTTCTCTAATGAGGTTTGTAAGAAAGTATGTTAAGTGTGTAAGTATTTCAAAAATCTTACGCTGCGCATTCGTAATTTTCTGCACTCTTTGTGCGTATAAAACTTTAACGTCTTTTTTGCCATTTTCTCAGAGTCAAAGTCCCTCGGTACAGCTATAAAACATAAGAAATTAAGTAAGTACTTTTCTGGTTTTTTAAGAATTTTAAATAATAAAAAAATAATCACAATCTTAATAAAGTAAGTATGTAGTCCTAACTAAATTAAACATTCAATAAGGTTAAGGTTATAGGTAATTAATTACTAGGTATACTTACAACTTAAATAATCAACCATGAAAACAAATTTGTTCCTTCGTTTCTTTTCACGCTCGTCAATTGAGGGCAAACATATAGGTATCATATATTCTGAAATTTACACAAAAACAATAAAATATAAAAATGGGCAATATAAAAAAATAAGCTAAAATTATTCTTCATGTAAATAAATATATTTGTCTTATCGACACTCGTCGCATATCATGAGCATAATATACTTTTGTGAAAAAAGAGTTCATGCATTAAAACAATTTACATAATACATATTTAACAATCGCAAAAATCCAAAAGCTTTTACTACAGATTATATATAGCCTAAAATAATATTGTAGAGAAACAATAACATTATTTACATTTATATGATACCTACAGTGCAATACAAGATAAAGCTTACCCGATTTAACCGGCCTTAAAAGCTTCACTAAAGCGAGGCTGTTGCCAACTCCAAATCTGTAGCAGATGTTTTTTTTTCAAATAAATGACATATTTAAGGTTAAGTGTACAAAATCTTCCTTAAATAAACAAATAAGGTTATTTTAGGAAAATTTTTAATAGAGGATACATCTCTACATTTATAAAGCTGTTATTATATGAGTTTGGGATAATGAATTAAAAATACATTTATTAGACAGGATGAATAAATACGTAAATACTGAGATTTCGTCTTCAAACACAAACATACCTACATTTATTTTTAAATGTGAAACAGCTTTAGCGAAATGTATTAGTTGCATTTTTGATATGACTGACTTATTACTCAATATACCTAGAATACTCAGGATGTGGGCTGATATCAATGAGAGGGATCTCCAGATAAGCTCTTGGACACGACACTCCCATTTTCGTCTGTGACCGAGTGAGGCCGCAATCTTCTTCATCTCGAACGTATTCCCCGAATAAAACATTGCCCCTGGGAAAATGTTCTAGTAATTACGCAATAATAAATATTCTCATTTATACACGTAGAAAATAAGTAAATAAATAGAAATATTATTTTCATAATTATATGAATTGATCAAATATTATGAACAGCAATGGAAGAAGTTTCTGGAGGTTTCTACTAATTTGTGCTTTTTATGTTGTTGAGTATTTAAAGAATACAATTCTGTAAGGTTATCTATTATTTTACTAAGATTCCTAATTAATATTCCGGTTCTGGTAAGCGTTTTCACGATATGGCCAGTCATGGATGCCAAAATCGCGAAATGTTCACGATTTAATGATAGTCAAATTTTGGCAATTTCACGAACATTTTACGATATTCTCAAGATTTGGTCACCACATATAGATCGTTCGAACTGTGGAAAGAGGCATTAAGATTGTTTGAGTGTTGCTAATATATTAAATAATAGGTACCAGAATAATTTATAAATAATAGCAGTCATCGATTATACTCTTTTACTTACAGTTTATAATTCTTGGGTAAGAGAAGCATGTCAGTGGCAGTGCCGATAGCAAATTGTTTGTGTACAAGAACTACTCTCGGAGCCTTGCTATGATGCGGCAAGCCTGTGGTTACTGAACAGAAAATAACATTCACTAAAAAACTTGCACTAAATGTTATATGTAGAGTAATTTTTTAGAATCTCTTGACGTCTTGAATGTTCAACGTGGTAATGCTAGTAAAAATATTGTATGAAAAAAGGTTTTTCATTAAAAGTAATATTTAGTATGTGTTATAATGATATTAAAAAGACTTACCATGAAGATACTGTACAAAGCCAAGCCACGGGAATGTCCGCTCTTTAAGTACACCGTCTGGAGGCTTCAAGCCGAAGTCATCATGACACGTCGAGAAATCGCGCACCATACATTTTGTTGATAAAATGTAACCTGAAAATTCATTCGATACATTTCGATATATTTTTGAATATTCCTCTTTACTATTAATCGGTCTATCATAGTTTTTTCTACAAGTTAAGAAGAAACCAACAAAAATGAATCTATAAAAATTATTTTAAATTTTAAAAATTATTAAATTATTACGGTAACCCAGATTATGAAATCAAGTCATCTCATAAGTCATAATCTATCTAGTTTAAATTTAGTGAAAAATAGAAACTAACACAATACTACGGTGATAATACGCAGCATTGATTCTCACTAAATTTTGAAAGAATGCGAGTAAGATTGCATTCAATCGTTTGTAAACATTTTTTTGTTGTGAGCAGTTTGCTATGTGCACAATGGAAATATCTTAAGATGTTTTGCCATATTTACTTGTCCGCCATTATCGATTGCAAAGGAAAACTGTGAAAATTATTCAAGAAACTTTATCAATCAAAGTTGGGCGTTGGTTGATGAAAATGTTCGAGTTTCCTTATTCTTGTAAACCACGCTAACCATAAGCACCAAAATGATGAAGCTATCTATTTGTAAAGATTTGACAATTAATTTTAAGATTAATTTGAATAAAACTTAGGACCTGGATAGACTTGCAATATAACAAAAGTATCAAGTTTAAACGGTAACCGACATTATATTTGGCTTTTACCTTTCAGTCTAAAAGATCAAAAAGCTCGAAAAAGCAACATGTTTTATTAAAATAATGGGATCCATGTGATCTTAAATATTATTTTTCCTTGGTTATGTTGAAAAACTTATATTGCATAATATTTATCTATATTATTGTGTTTTCGTTAAATGAACAATAGTGCCAGATAAAAGATAGATCTCATCATAATGTTAAATGAAATCATTGAAATCAGAGTAATCGTCAACGGGAATTGTGCTAACTCTTTGTTTTAAGGATTATAATCAGCTAAAGATTAGGCAATACATATATGATACACTACGAATTTTAAGTACAATTTTTAAGCAAACACTTGCTTTGCAAATTTTTGACAGGAGCTCTCTTTCTTAACTTTATTTAAAACTAGCGGTCCGCCCCGGCTTCGCCCGTGGTACATATTTCGAAATAAAAAGTAGCCTATGTCCTTTCTCGGGTATCAGAATATCTCCGTACCAAATTGCATGCAAATTGGTTCAGTAGTTTAGGCGTGATTGAGTAACAGACAGACAGACAGAGTTACTTTCACATTTATAATATTAGTATGGATTTACCTGCATTCTAAATATCACGCAATTGTAACTACTGTCTTTATAAATATCATTTTGTCTCCATCATGCACATTAGGTATCATTAACGTAGTAAGGGTTTAAAATTATGCAAGGAACTCTATCATTTACTCGAATAAAAAAATATACATAATGAAGTAAAACAACTGTAATTATTTAACTAGTCTTTATTATAAAATGTGTATGTAATCGTTCAAAATCGGTTAAAATGGTAGAACTCAAACACGAAGTTGGCGGGAACCAGCAATGTTTTAGCGAGATAGAACTCGTGTATCTCATATCTGTTGATCGTATTCATCATCAAGTAGTGAACAGTTCCTTGACAGTAGTATAGAGGGAGGCGGCTCTTGTAAAATAAGTATCTTGCAGGCACGTACATCTTCATGACTATACATTGATGGCGAAACTTCTGTGTATGTTTCTTTGCTAACAGCTGTAATAAATAAAAAAATAGGTACACAAATGTCTTCTTTTTCGTGTCATCAAACGGGAAAGACTAGAGAGGTGTAGTAGTGTAGTGTAAGGGTATTAATAATGAAGGTAGTCTAATTGTAATTAATTAGAATTAGAATGCATTTGCTGTTCCTTTTTATCTACACATTTTAATATTTCTCTGCTTCTAATTATAATACAATCCACATATCCTATACATCCTATTTCCTATACCAGTTTAAAATTAACATTTGAAACTAGCATTATCTTTTTTTTATATTATATCTCTAAATAGTATTTTAATTATAAAAAAAGCATGAAAAATACATACGTAAATGTAAGTGACGTGCGTGCTTTTCCAGTCTGGGAATGTTATATTCACGGACTTTTTTAGATATCGATGATTTACTATATCCCGGGTACAGTATCCAAATTTGTATATATTATTTAGGGAATCTGAAAAAGAAGATAATATAAGAAACTTTATAATGATTTTATATGTCTATATCCACAGTTATATTATGGCAAAATATGTAAACGATTTGAATATTAATATTCTTACGGTTTTTTTGTGCATAAGGGCTACTTACTTCTGGGCAAAAGCTCATCACTTTTATCTCGACCCTGCGACGGGTCGTCATCATAATACGATCTTAATGCATAATTAGCTTGGTTTGCAGGCACAGCTCTCCAGCCGTCAACTAAATAAACATTGAATTCATTGTAATGGTACTATGTTCGAAAAACATGATCAAATAATGAAAACAGCGTTCTTGAAAATTAAAATTACTTAATTGGAAATAACATATTACGAGTAAATTATATAGATAAAAATTACATACAAACATGCTTACGTACTTAAAAATACTGTTGATTAAAACATAAAAATACATACCAAGTTGAAGAAAAATGTGGATAAAACTTAAAGTGATTGTCCAATTCCTTTTTAGTAACACGGTCATTACGATGATCTGTATTCAATTCAGCGTTTCAAGTGAATTGTATTGACCAAATATGCAATGGATTCGTACACAAATTTAGGTAAATAACAAACACTTTTTATGTACACAGTGCTTTATTTCAGAACTACAGAATATTGTACAATTTAAAAACATTTTCAACTATGTACTTGAAAGACTTGTAATACTCTCTCTTGGTGTGTTACCTCTAAATTGTGGTTTCATCAATGTAACCCACAAATTACGCGTAATAGGGTCACATATTACAAAATATACAAATAATACAAAACCTTGCAATGTGGACGTTAAACAAAAGAAGTATGACCATATTAAATTAGAGGTAAATGAAAATATACCAAATATCCAAGTAAGTCCTAAAAGAAAGAATAAAAATATCGACAATCGCAGTTGCGCTCCTATAAGATCTATATCGTTTGCTCTCATTTTGCCATCAGGTCCATGAGAAATCGCATAGATCACAGAAATGAATAAAATTATATTAATCATTAAAATTATACATATTGGCACAACGACAGTCACAATTAAGAAAAAACCAGTAGGATAACATATGGCATACTCATTTCTGGCCATAGGCAGATTTGGTATATAATTTTCTTTATCCAAAATCAGAATAATAATAACAGGAATCAGAGGAATTCCCCATCCTATTAAAGTGAATTTTATCATAAATCTGGAAGGACGATGTACGCCCAAAACACGAACGTAGCGGGTAAATTGTAGAGTTGCTGTAATTAGCATCCACATAAAGCTAGCTAAAACAGAATAATGTAATAACGCACCAAGGAAAATGCATAGCGTTGCCTTGTCTTCATACATATAAAATGTTCCCTCTTTTTCAATAAAAATAGAATCATCTAAATTAAAAATAACTATAAGTATTAAAGGTAACGCAATAGCTGCAGTTAAATGCAATAGTACTTTTGTGCCAGCCTTTTTTCTCCATGCATGGAAAACAAATGCTGTTATCCAAATACCGACAATTCCCAATAGCGATAAAAAACTTCCAATTAATGAAATGATGTTTAAAGGAGTAGTATTCATTTTATTCCTCGGATCTTCATCAGAATTAACCCGCTCTCGGATATTAATTAATTGACCAAAATGTGTCAGATGATAGCATTTACATATGCTAGTTTTATTTATTGTTTGTAATAAATAACATCCTTTATTAGACCAAAATCCAGGAATAATTTTATGAACATCGAAATCCCAGTAACCACAAGATCTTTTGTAGTCAGAAGAGTTTATATCTTTGAATATTAAAGGTATCGGATATTCTAAATTTGGCAAATAACCCGGTATTGATATACCTATTATGCGACTATTTACAACATAATAAGTAGGATCAAGTGCTTGAAACACTGCATCACTATGATAAATATTAATAATTATTTGAATATCTTTCTCCACAGAAGTATTATTATCGCTATCGTTTCTAAGACATTTTAACGTATTTAAGACATCTTCCGGAATCCAGGTTGCAATTTCGAGATCTTTAATTTGCAACACTTCTTCATAAGTCGTGTTTTTATATAAAGGTATAACTTCTATGTCCATAAAACTACTGGAATCATTTGCATGCTGGATGGCAATTCCAGATATGTTGTTTTTGGAGGGATGACATATTTGTATTACAAAATGAGGTTGTATTGCTATTTCAAATGCTGTGTTAGTTGCAGTCAAAAGCCTGGGAGCGCCTCTTTGTGCTAACATTTCAATTATTCCACCAATGGCGTCTAGTATTACATTTGTGGAATTAAGTGTCTGAGCTAATCTAAGATATGCATTATCAAGTATCATGATCCTGTTCATGATCCAGGCAGTATTTGAAATAGAACCCATATCTATAGAACTTTCATTAGTATGAGCCATGGTCAAAATGTGTTTTAGAGAAATTGATAAATAGTATATATCCGCTGGAATTAATAAGCCGACGTCTTCAAGTGCTTCTCCTAAACCCACAGTAAGAAAGCGAAATGTTACGTTCTCGGGGATCCTTCCTTTTAAAAATTCATACAAAAATGTGGTAGTAGGAGATGGAGAATAATTTTGGTTACAGACTCCTTCAATGCGACCCCATTCGCTACCAAGAATATAAGATCCAAGACATCGTCTCTTCACTGGCAATCCATTAGCTTGTAAACAGAACTGTTTAGGAGCCGTTATGTGGCCGATCATTGTTAATTCCCATTCCAGAGTCATACCATCAGAAAAAGAAGTGGAAGGCAAACAATACATTGAACTTGATATATTAACAAAAGTGTAATTATAATTTTGTAACTCACTCTTGGCAATATTCTGTAATTTTTCATAAACCGCCTTAATATTTTCTCCTTTATCTTCATACGTATTTTCTATTGGAATATGTAAATGTAACAATACTAATAGCTTTTGTGAAGCATAATCTAAAATTTCCATTAAAAGTACTTTATCAGCATTGAAAATAATTGTTATATTTTTGCGTAACTCTAACATCTTTGAATCTAATTCATTTTGAACATCAGCGTTACTAAGAAAAACTTTTATAGCCAACGAGAATACATGCACATCGTTGCCTTGAGGATTAACAATAATTTTATCCGTAGATATTAACGAAAAGTTTTTTGAATGGCCTTCACACCAATATTGTGCTGACCGTTCCGTTATAAGGTCAATTATGTATACAATTTTTTCAATAACTAAAGAGTCATTGGGTGAAATAGAATGACTATTGTCTTTTATTTCTATGAAAGGAAGTTCATTTACATCAATAACCTGTACATAGCCTTTTGCATCTGTAAAGCACTGAACACCAGTATCGTTTATGTGGTATTTCCATAAGCTTGTTGGATTATAAATAGTTAAATATATTATATTGTCAATGGCATTGTATTCAAAATCCAATTGGGGTTCCTCATATAACATTTGAGTTCGACAAGCCATACAACGTAATTTAGTATCTGATGACCTTCTTGTTAATTTTAATGACCCTAAATCATTAACGGCTACGCGGAAATCGGAAAAAAGTGGCTTTAGAAATCCTAAGTCACCGTGATCCTTGAGATCATAATATGATGTCGAGAACCAACACCATTCATTGACCGCTAGATCATAAGAGTTAGCTATTTCTTTAAAAACATATCTACTTAAATCACTATCCATTTCATCACCCATTGGAGTACACGTATCATTTGGAAATCCTTCAAATGATAAGTTTTCAGAAGACGTTTCTATACCAAAACAAATACTTGCATCGGAAGTAAACCTAACACCGTGGTAATTTTCTGGACATTTTGCTGGATAATGAATATTATTTGTATAAAAACATAAGCTTGGATATTCTATGAGACATAATTCTGTCGTTATTACTTGTAACTCTATATCTAGTAGAAGACAAGTTTTGAATACAGACGTTTGCATCTTTAAATTGTTGTAACCTTCGACCTCTCTGCCCCACATATGTCCCGGTGTATACCACACTATAGGACTAAAAAGTCTTGATCTGCGTGCTGGCAACCAAAAGTATCTCGATATATTTTTTTCTTTAAGAGAATTGATAATTGATTTGACATCATAGTCACTCAGTTCAGTAATAACTGAAGCACCTCCGTTTTTTAAACACGGATAATTCCATGGCGAACTACGATGTAGTTGGTAGCAATAATCGGTATTATTATCGGATACTCTCTCAAAACTAGGCGGACATAGTGATGATATTCTTCCTAAGTCTGAAATAATTAGGGTTTCGTAGCATGGCCGTAGATCATTAGTGGTAGGTATCCAAGTGTTGTTAACACAGTTTCTTGTGATTATATCATGCGCATCGTAGCACACGGGGTCAGATTTAATGTCAGTGCCTTCTTCACTTTCAGGCCATCGCACAGCTATTCCTTTTTCAGTCACTTCTTCTGAACATTTCTGCAATCACAAATCCGTACTTATAATATTATAAATGCGAACAGCGAAAGCAACTCTGTCTGTTTGTCTGTTACTCAATCAGGCCTAAACTACTGAACCAATTTTCATGAAATTTGGTATGGAGATATTTTGATATCCGAGAAAGGACATAGGCTACTTTTTAACCCGGTAAAGTTACTTATAAACACTAAACAAATATTACAACATTTTGTTTTTATTGAAATCACTATACCTGTAAACTGGGGCTCGAAAAAATTGATAATGTAATAATTATGCTCCACAGAACAAAATAGCGGAATATAAACATTTTTCATTTTATTCACAGAACATTGAAACTCAGATACGTTTAACAACAAACTGAGATTTGTAGACCTGCTTTTATTTTAAGTCCTATGTAAATATTAATGATAGGCGTACAAATACATGGTGTTCAATTTGGAAGCGTAAAATACCTGCGAAAAATTTAGTTCTTAATTATTTCTTCTATAAAATCCAAATAATAATTTAAAAATTCTTGAAGCAATTATCAATTAGTGTAATAATTTCTGTATTGAAGATCTGAATTTAAATTGAACATACTCTGAATTTACTTACGCTTTCATGAATTTTCACGCCTGATTCTTGTTCAAAATGTATGTGTGTATTATTCATTTGTTCAAAATGTGTCTTCAGTCTTGACTAATAAGTTAAGTAATTATTATATAAACTTATTTAAGAAATGTTAGTAAACAAAATTCAATTAATTTATAAATATTGTGCTTCATTCATCATAATATGAGTTTTTACACTACGCATTCCAATATATAAACAAGAGTGTGATTGTTAAATCTTTTATAATTTTCTTGACTTTCTGTTATCATTCAAGTTCTCGCAATGCGAATGAAATTAATTTATATACATATCTTATTGAATTTAGGTAAGGTTTATTTCATGTAACGTTGGCAGCATCTACCTATATTTAATGCGGTGTACATTTTTATTTTCCTTTTATAAATAATTGGCAAATTTTGCTAAACAAAAATTTTGGACTTTTTAAAGTGTCACTGAATTTAAATTTATTTTTCAGTAGCCAAAAGTGCATCTTGGCAATATTTTACAGCAATTGGTGATTTAACATTAACAGGATCAGATAAAGAACCGGGTATGTCCAAATAAATTTTAATTTCTACTTTTAATTTAATTTATACGATTATTAAATTTATTTTTGTATATTATAATTTATGTTTGTACGTATATTTCTAATTATAAATCTTATATATAAAATTGTTATGAAATTTTATGTGCATATCGGGTAGGTCTGAAAATCGAACAACATCATTTTTATACCCCTAATACCTAAGTGATAAATAATAAGGTAGAACAACGTTCGACGGGACAGCTAATAATAATTTATAGAAAACTTCATAATATTTTCAGTTCGAATGCACAGTGAATACACTTTTGGGAATTGTAAACGGCGTGATTTAAAATTGTTTGCTCACGTACACAAGGACCACATTGAAATCTTAGGAAAAGTAATTGTTCGAGTGAGTACTTGAAGTTTTTATTAGGAACTTACTCATTTATCAATATGAATGATGTTAAGCATCTTGTCCTATGTAACCAACGATATTATAAGTAAAAGAGTATAGATAGATTAATAGAAAGCGCCAAATGTGGCTAATTAGCCACATTTTACTTCAGTTGTCTCTTTTTAGAGTGCGTTAGTGTACTGTTTTTGAGAATAGAATGTAGTTTTGATAACCTATCTCCACCTTTTTTTATTATTGCAAATTGCAATGCAATAACGTCTTTAAAACCATTTCCTTGCATTTTAGGGATGGTTGAAGATAATCAGAATGCCAACTTGCATCATCCTCCGAGCAATGGCGTTCGAAGAAGATCTATTTAGAAGCACAACGTATAATTTTCAAATTTGCGTACCAAGAATAACGTATTGCCATTCGAAACATCGATATAAATACTTTTACTATGAGTGGTACATACCTCTCGACTTCATCGGTGGAATGAATTGGGATTTATACTTTTATGGGCCTCCAAACTTGGTCTGGCAATAAAACTTCCATTAACTCTACCGTTTAAAATTAAAACACACGTTTTATAAGGCAATCCATCAAAATAAATAAGGTATCCGCTGTAACGATAGATACGTATTATGATTGATGATTTAAAATCTCGGGTTATTTTTTTTTTGTTTTTTTTTTTTACTCAAATTATAATTTGCACATCCTGTAGAATGTGTAACAACTGTAATCAGTTTATTAACAACCATGACACCTACCCACACAAAAAAACACTTTCGATAGGATATCGTAAAGCTCATACACATTGATTCTGTATCCATATGAGTTTCACCGATATTTGTATTCAGGAAGATAGTTTATCAGTACAGAATCTGCTGATAACGCTTTTAGCTCTGTCAATAAATATTGAGTATATGACTCTCTGTTATTAGATTTTTCCACAGCTCAAATCTCAATACACACAAATTTGTCATTATTGCTTTCGTTATCAATGTAATAACTTTCTTAATCATTATTTTGGGTACTTAAAACACTTCCTTAATATTAAATTATGGTATTATTATGGTCATATCATTAGATGTTCGGTTAACGGCACATTATTACGATCACTAACAAGCATCTTAAGCGCAGGTAACTGATTGTCACTAAAGCGCGTAGATAATTACAATACTTTTTTTCGATTTAAGAAAATATTCTCACAATTATTGATGAGACAGTATGAAAATAATTAATGACAATCGCATCCCTTTCACTGACGTAGTACAATACTAAATATATTAATAACTACAATAATTCCTTTTATTACAATATAATCGTTACTTCTCGAAGTTGCCATTTTTAATCCCTTAACATTGATTAGACTACATTATAATACTTATATTATATTACTTCAGACAAGTTGATTAATAAAATGCGGCCATTTATAATTGTTCATAAATAGGTCACCATTATAAGATACATTTCTTTTTTGTTAGGTTTTCTTCTCACGCTCATTCACAATAGAGAATCGATCGTAATGTTCAAGTGATATAACCCTAGATATGACATTCTAATCATAAACTACTTTTTAAATATTTGTGGGATTTATATCACTAGCTCTTAGTCCATAACTGATATGTATAATAGAATTATGTGACATTGCCACGCGCAAACAGGATGTGAATTAATTGGAAGGTGTTTGTCGCCTTAACTACAACCGATTGTATTGACGGAGAAATAAATAAAAAAATGTAATTAACAACTACTGTTGCCCTTACGCTAGTAACTACAATTGAAAACTCCCTCTTGAATAGGTTTCTAACTCGTACTGCAAAATGCGTCATGTAGCGACAGTAACCTGTTACTTAATACTTATTTATACGTAATACGTATATCTAATTAAATATAAACAACAATATTTACAAAATAATTTATTTAACATATTTTTATCATCAATACTAGTCACTATAAAAACTTATACGTTTACTTTGTATCTAATGTTTTCCTGAATTACATATTAAAACAAAGCAAAAAAAATTATAATCACAACGAGGAACTTTGTTTTAGAATACAAATTCTTCCGTCCTTATATAAACGAGTATTATTATACGTTATAATGAGATTTTTTTATATCACATATTTTAATAATAATTAAGTAATTATCAAAAGCATAAATTAGATTATATTCATAGAAGCCTACGCGTCGTCAGTTTTCAAACCTCCCTGGGGTAAAGGCGGAGGAGGCACATTAGGTATAGCAGGATCTTTAGACGAGTAGTTAAGAATGTTAAGATCACTAGGTTCTGGTGGGGGAGTAGAAGATGCTTCTGAGCTTTCTGGAGAAGAGGCTGGCTTAGGATTCTCCGGGGCGATAGGGCCAGGACCAGCTGGTAATGGAGCTAGAAAATTCGTATATGGCCGGTATAATGGGAAGCTAGCGTAAGGATTGAACAAGAATGGATCGTAAGCATCGTAGAATCGAAGTCCAGGATACGGGTAAGGGAAAGTATTGATGTGCGTAAATTCATAGCCAGATCCGAAGTTTCCGAGTGGGATGACTTGTGGTGGTAGTCCGAATTGGTTAAGCGGTATGGGAGATTCGGTTTTTGGTGGAGAAGACAGGGATTCTGTGGATTGATTTGTTGAATCTGGCGATTTTGGCTCCGCGCTGCTAGAAGCTGGTGGACTTTCTGTTGAAGGAGCTTCCTGAGGATTCTCTGATGAAGGCGATGCAGCAGGAACAGGTTCAGCGTTTGGTGTTAATTCCTTCGGAAAAGCCGATGGTGCTAGGGCAGCTGGAGGTAGAAAACCCTGAAAATATAAGAAACAAAATATGTAAATGCATGAAACACAACAATTAACACATATTATAATAATAACACAGTTCTCTTAGCTTTTCTCAATTTAACATCAAATTGAATTTGCTAAATCTTTGCATTTTTGTAAGGAAACAAATACGGTAGAGTTTTAAATCATTTTTATAATTATTAGAATGGAGACAACCTCCAAAAGCTTGCAGTAACTAGTAAGGTTAAATGGTAAGAGGTTTCGATGACACATCACACCGGTCTAATTAAGAAATGCCGAGGTATGCGAACTTGTGGGATCTTTTCCAAAAAAATCTTATTTGAGACTTCAAAATAACTCCTAATACAGTCAAATTCTAGAACAAGATTAGCTTTAGAAAATAGGTCATAACTAAGGTCATAACTATTACATGAATTATGTATAGACAATAGACATGCACTTACATTTGTCAATGGTAAGTCACCGTAGAAGACAGATTGTAAAGGGAAAGGGAAGGCCGCACTGCGCAATACTGGTTGGTACACTGGATAAGCTTTACTGGGTTCTAAGTTTTGGTTCGACGTGATGAGAGCATTGTACACCTTTGGAATTCTGCCTGGAGTCGGCTCAGCATAGGCTGCGACTACACACAGCAACTGAAAAATCAATGTTGTGTAGATAAATAAATGTACTAATTACCATCTACTTTGTAGATTTCATAAAAATCACGTTGTAGTGACGTAGTTTAAATTTTTAATTGCAATGAGCAATGAATAATACAATTGGATTATTAGGATAAGATAGTATTTATGGTTTCACTACAAAATAAATAAAATAAAAGAATTAATCACATAATATTATAAGTTAATTTATGAAGTAAAACAGATAATTGATGAATAATATACATAACAGTTTCTAATCGATATGGCAATGATATAAACATTTTTTTACTCATTCTAAAGGTTTCTGCTGCAGTAAATGTATTGAAAAAAACTTAATTCTTGAGTAGAGTAGGTATCATTACTATCGATAGTGTATAATTTTCAAAGTCTCTATAGGAGGAACTAGTTGCATGAATTATATGAATAGTTAACAGCAAAAAGAACAATTACACGTATCACCTTGAGATATATAATCGTTATATATTATTATGCGAATAAAATATTATTCAGATAAACATTAAATTATAAATTAATTGTATGTTTTTTTTAACTCAAAGTTAATTAAAAAAAATTGTGTTTTTGTAATTACTTAATTAGGTAGTTTTAGTATGTGAATTAGTTATTAATTTAATCAGGTAAAATACAAATAATTTAAATTATTATTATTAGATATAAGTAACTAATGTTATTTACATAAATATTTTTAAGCGGGGTACTATAATTTTTACGTGCCATGTATCTATCTGGGTGAGTTAACGGATTTCGTTTTGAATCTTTGTGGCGAAAATAGTTAAAATTCAAAATTATATTATTACACGACTATCATTTCACAGATACAACCAGTGGTAAATTAATGAATTCATGAAAGCTTCTGGATCATATTTAGATCTTGGTGTATTTTAGTTAGGTACATAATTAGAGTAATATCTCTTTGTTTTTATACGAACTAACTACCAAAATTATATCATCACGTTAATTTTATTGTTATTAATAAATAATTATTAAAGCATAATTACAATTGTGTCTTAATTATCGACATTGACTGGAGCTAGTCCAATGAAGTTTTGCAAAAAACGCGTCACATAAGTGCTTAATAATATATTGATTGTTATTATAGTTATTGTTAATATATTTATTGTATCCATTGTTAAAACTACTCGATATATTGATAATAGACTTTAATGATATGTCACATGCTGGTCAAGCGAGTTTAAAATGTCATTCGGTATGTTTTTTAGGGCAAGTACCGAATCGACCACGCCTAAATATTTATATTGAAATGCCTATTCGTTTGTTTTTGTTACTAAACGACACCTGTTTAAAATATTAGAAGTGAACCTATTAATGTGCTGATTTAGGTTTTTGGCCGGTTGAATTATTTTGCTGAAGCTTAGTTGACAAATCGTAGAATTTTATATGGGGAATTAATAAATTAAGCCGATACACAAAAAAAAAAGAAGCCGAGAACAGAAGCTTTGAAAAATAATGAGATAAACTTCTTTGCTTCGCGTCAATTATAATTTATATAAGCTTTCTAACATATATCTAAGTCTTATTATTTTTATAACTAATACACAATAACTAACGTTTTTATTAGGTACAAGTTGGTACTGTAGGTACTATAGGTATTAATTATATTTTGAAATGTATCCGCAGTAGGTACCCGACATAGATACTCTTGTAAACAATAATACAACATGATACAACTGCGCAAAACCCATAGGTATATAATGTAATTTCATACTGATATTTAAAAATAAAGAAGCGGTTTGCTCCACCCGGATAGGCAGTCTTTTTGTTAGTTTTTACCCGACTACGCGAAACAAAAGGAGGAGTTATGATTTTGACCTGTATAGATTGCATTGTCTGCTGGTTAAAGATTGCATGAAGTGCTATTATGTATATTATAGGTATTCTGTGACGTTACGTCGCCCTATAGGGGACTTACAATAAATAATAAAAAAAAACCTTGTGTCAAATGAAATTTCAAATGAAAGAGCCACAATAAAGAGCTTTCTAAGCACATTTAAAATATGTAAAGATCTAACATGAATTGACGTAACTCCAAAAACAGTTAAATAAAAATATAAGTAGGTTAAAAACTAAAACCCGACTACGAAAACGTCACGGACGTACGAAACAAGAAAATAGTCTCAGCTAATAGAGATTTATTTAGAGGAAAGCCGTAGTCGGTCGTTAACTGTGGTCGTTAATATCTTAGTGCTAAGTAGGTATTAAAAATGATACATAAACACATAAGAATGTGGTTAATAGCGCTACTGTTGTACATAATACAGTGGTTAGGTAATAAACATTGATTGACTTGTAAATGCGATGAATTTTAAAATGAATTTCCATAGTAATATGAAAATCACTATGTCAAATGAATTACCATCTGTTAGTGCAGGAAAACACGACGATGGTAATATTTTTAGGGCCAATTTTTCAATGCTTGGATAAAACTTATCCGTCCAATAAAGTAACACGATAATATAAAAATGTCACGTAAACTGTCAAATTCGGGCAATTAGAATACGTTTTTAAAATGGTAGTTTTATACATTATTCGACGAATAAGTTTTATCCAAGCATTGAAAAATCGGCCCTTAATATCACAAAACTATAAATTATAAGTAAAATATTATATATGGAATAATAATTGTTTAATTTTCATAGACAAAAACACATGGCAGATAACGAAAACACGTTCTAACTTAAATAAACTACTATATTTATAGTAAATATACAATTAAAGATATACCTACCTAAGTAAATAAATAGCATAAGTAGGTATGTAGGCAGGTAGGTAGGTACTTATGTCTTGTTGTATATAACTTTTAAGTTTGAAGTAGAATTCTGTGATATTGTTTTAATGCATTTAATGTTGTAAAAACATTTAAATAAAATTATATTAAACATAATAATTTCCATGTAACAAATCTTTTTGAGGTATCTTTGCGTAAAAGCTATAAATGCGATAACGTATGATTGACGATTGTTACGTATAATTTTGTAACTAATTATTTTTCCTGATCCTTGTTCACCGGATTCAGCATACCTATATTCTCCATCATAACCTAGGTATAGTTTAGCATACCTAACTTTATCTGCTTTGCAACGATTTTATCTATGATGAAACACATTTTACTACCTAGAATCAGGTTCGATCGCTTCGCCGTAATAGTTCGTCAATATGAATTTCAAGCTCCACTTCAAAGCCGTTCTCAATTACATCGGACCTTGGGTTTTTGATTTGTCATGCGGACAATGGTCGGGATAGCTGAGACGCAGTGAAGCTGAAGTGTTGCTAATTGGCCAAATATTCCCGGGCCACTAACATAGTATTAGATGTCTTGTTTCAAATCGATATTGATTATATACTTGTTGGTAAGATCAAAGAATATAGTAAGAGATGAGATATAATTTTCAATTTATTACCAGCTGAATAGGTAGGTACTTACTTCAATTTTATTGGTTTGATTCAAAAGAAGATTGATATTGTGCAGGACACACTTTGCATGCCCAGTTTTGCATTTTTTATAGACCATATGAAAATTTTTCAAGCAAGACTTGTTGGAAAACTTTCCACGAAACATGCTTATTGTAATTGATAGCCGGCTTCAACGCAAATAATATTGTTATCGCCCTTTGTTCACAGTGTAACATGGAAGTTTGTTTTTTGTTTTGTGTTAAGGCCTAAGGGGTATTTCTTTTTACTATTTTAAAAATCATACACTTCATACAATCTACTATTTATGGGCGAAGCGAACCAATTCAAAACCTCCTACGTTTTAATATTTAGGTACCAGTTCAACCGTTTACAGACTTAAAGAAAATGTGACAAACAGTTTCATAAGTAAACTCTTAAGTAAAATGAATACTCTTTCTGCAAGAAGTCAAAGGCCATAAATAAATTGTTTGAATATTCCGAATGCACACGGTCAGACGGCGCCGGGTCATTGCCGAGATCTCGCAATCATTTGCCCAACCGTAAATAATATTTTCTGCACGCATAATTTACATCTCAAAACTATAAGCTGTGTTATGATTGATTGGTATCATTTGTCACTATTTCCGATGGATTTATGAAAATTATTTCTCAATGACCGTGTACTGTAATAATTTTAGTGATTTGTCTGAAAAATAATATTTAAATGTTAAATGCCGTGTGTAGAGTAAACAAAGATGAGCCTTAAAAATTGCCTATAACTTTTCGTCTAGTCATATTAATTATAATTTTACACTTTAGGTGAAATTTCAAACTATCTGGATTAGTAACCTCAATCATAGGAAAGTAAATTAAAACTATGTAGGAACCGATTAAAGGTATCTTAATATCTAAGAAGGTATAAGTATTAGAACTTCCGGTTATTAGATAATAAGTTTTTGTTTCAGTTACACGCAATTGTAATCAATATGAATAACGAAATTGTCTCACGGTGACAATACAAAATTATTGATTAAATATTCCAGATTTTATCCAATGTGATCGTTTATTTTTATGTAGGTAGATAACTTATTGAAAATTGAACATAATTTTTGACAATACCATTGAATTAACATGTAAAATTAAAACAAACTTACTATACTGAATCGCGTATCTGAAATCACCTTAAAAATATGCCCTTAACGCGAAATGAGACCCAAAACAGACGTTTCGCCTTTCTTCTTGAAAATCCCTTAATGACCTAACTACTTTTACGTATAGGAATCTCTTTAGAAATTCCCTTAAAACTAATGACGTATGTACATGTAGGATCCGGAAGTGGTCGACTGGCCACTGATCATATCGAGTACAATGTCACAGTCATCGGGCGTGTTGTCGCTGGCCAAGGTCTAAGAAATGAAATGTTTAAGGTCGAAGTCGAATAAACCTGATCAATTAGTACGGGCTTTATTTTCAATAATTATAATATTCAATGCGAGATGAATGTCCGGCTGTTTTGTAAAACAGTTTAGTGTTCGCTAATAAACTCCAAACGGAACTCTAAATTGTCCGAATTAGCTTATGCAATTCCAGAAGATAGACACATTTCAAAGGTTAGAAAAAAGCCTGCTTAATAATTAAAATGCTCGAAATCAAGGCTGTAGTTATTCCTTCTATGTGATATCATTATTTTTTATTCTATTATTCTATTCAATAGAAAATATATTATAATAATATATTGGACAATATTTAGGACTGGTACATAATATACTATAGGCAATTTTTTAAACTAACAACGAAATAATTTGGTGATAATTATACTCGTGCAAACGTGATCATATCAATATGCTGTACCTTAGATCTTAGTAAAATAAAATATTAAAAAAATACTGGTAATAGAAACAAGAATTTAGGCTATATTAAAAAAATTGGTACTAATAAAATATTTTTAGACGATTAGCTGAACTTTGGCTTAATATGCGGGATAAAGCTATTAAAGTAAACATCAAATTCTTTGCATCGTAAAAACATCAATCAGGCCAAATGCGGTTTGCATTTACGAAATTTATTCGATTTTAATTATTCACATTCGCAATATATATGCTGGTCGCAAGACTTTCAAAAGATTATACGTTGTTCAGAATGAACGCATCACGGAAAGATAGCATTGCGACATTTAAGGCTGCATCATTGTGCATTCGTAGCAAACACTGGGTCAATGACCTCATTGTCGTTTTGCCAAGGGACCAACCTTTATGAAGTAACGACATAGTTATCTAATGTTAAGCACTTTAATATATCCTAACTAATAATAATATTAACCAACATTGTATTGTATTTTAATTTCAGATAAAAACTGCATACTTAATATAAAACTAATTTTTAATAATTTATTTTGCTTATTCACTTATTTAAAATTATATGAGTACGAATAATTATTTGTTAATAATTAGGTAATTATTTTTTATCAGTTATTCAACACCCTACTAAGATAATTAATGATAAGTTAATCTTAAATATACCTAAGTTTTATTAACACACATAAAATCAAACGAAGGAGTTAAATAGATAGCCGATAGGTACCTATTAGCTTTTATACAAAGAGTTGTAAGTCATTGAAATCTAATAGGACTAAGGTAACAACAATATAAAACAAGTCTTGTTTGTATCTGTTTACTTCGTATAGATTTACTAATTAACAAAGCGTATTAAAATTATTAACAACAAACCAGCTAAATTAACATTTTTAAAAACACATTGAATATAAATTATTATAATGTTTCGATTATTGATGGTAATTAATGGTTAAATTGGCGCGTGTTAATGACACTGACATGATAGTGTGAAATTGTTAGGTAAATATTTATTGTAAACTTTCAACTATAACTTTAGGGTAGTATGTGTACTGCGAAACTTTTAAATAACAAATCAATCGACCAATTAGCCATTAGTATGTTAATAAATGTAAACTTACGAGTAAATAGCTGGCCGCCATTGCGTCCGCCTCGGCGAATGGTCGTGGAGTGGTGTGCTTGCGCTCGCGCACCGCGGTTGTCAACAGTGAACTAAATGTACTAGAATAACTGAGTAAACATAATTTTCCTTTTTCTGAGAAATTATCCCACAATATTCCTTGCCGTTCTAAGGCCGTGACATTAAATTGTCTTGTATGGACCACCTTTTATGGACACAGGACTTTTATTGCAAATTACGTACCGGATGGCACGCAGTCGTTGGCTAGGTATCCGTTTGTTTTATGTCATTTTGTTGCGTGAGAAAGTAATATTTTTTTAAATAGAATTAACTCATGTAAACTATACGGAATTCAAAACAAACTAACTTCTTTTTTATTTTTACGCAAAACTTCGCCCATTTAAGATGTCTTTCTTCTTACTTTGTTTTTACAAAATATATTTTTCGGTTTTTTAAATAATCACTTTAAACAAATGATTTAACCTTAAAACCAAAAGGTCATAATGCATTTTCAATAATATTGATACAAATTTTAAAGCTCTCTTGACACTGTTAACCTCAAACTCACCATTATTTATTACTTTCAATAATGAATTGAGATAATCCCAAACAATAAAATATCTTTAAAGTTGACTTGTATTAAATTATATTTCCATCACTTAAAATCCAATTTTAAAAAGACGGTTCTAGAAAATTTAACTCATACCACTTGTCCTTGAGGGCGAATGCAACGGCGTGCTTTGTCCTAGTTAACTGATAAGCTTCTTAGATACAATTACCCCCTTTTGGGCAGGTGACCACGGCTTGCGAATTACAATGATCGCGCCTTCGACCATGTGAGAACGTTCCGAGTTATATAAAAGACAATGTTCTTGGCGGAGGCTAAATCTTATTTGCCATTGTTTAATCATTGCGTAGGATATTACGATAACACTGTTAAAGATCTTAAGTCCGTATACGATGTAGTTAATGGGCCGTTCAAACAATTAGAGTTTTGTAAATGTTTAAGTGAAGCGCAGTCAGTGGTATACCTATAGGTAGATTTTCTCTGAACTTTAAGATAAATTATTTTTATTCATTAATTGGGCGTGATTCGAATAGCGAAGGTAATTAATAAACATGTTAGTTTAATTCTAAATCGTGACGGGTGGTCAAAGTGAAAATTCCAACGTAATACATAGTTCTCCTGACCTAACTGCCATGGCCACAACAGGGTAATAATAATATAATATTATACTAGCTTAGGGCCCGCGGCTTTGCCCGCGTATTTCAAGGAGATTCCTATATCAATGAAATATTTCACACCGTAACCTTCTTACCTACCTATATCAGCAAAGATGATAATTATAATTGTCATAGTGGCTAATCTATATTCAGACTAGTCCTCCATCCAGATATCTAAACTAATATCGTAAGGGATTTTTTGGTGATTACTATTAATGAAATCCATCAATTTTATAAATTACTAGCGGTCCGCCCCGGCTTCGCCCGTGGTACATATGAAAAATAGATGTTGGCCGATTCTCAGACTTACCCGATATGCACAGAAAATTTCATGAGAATCGGTCCACCCGTTTCGGAGGAGTATGCAGACTAACATTGTGACACGAGAATTTTATATATAAGAAGATTTAACAATAAGAGAGCTTCATGATTTCCGAGTGACATAAGAAATATTTTATGTTTCTGTTTCTATCCCATGGTCAGCAGAACCAGCCAGAATTAATTATAGGTAATATTCTGATTTCTGAACAAACAAGCACAACAAAGAAATGCACTTAAATGGTCATCATACATCATCTGCATCATTGTCATTCATTATTCATCAATATCTATAAGTGTTCATTTTCAACTAAGTAACTCTTAAGTACCAATACTTTTTAATATTTTTAGTATAGTGCCAGCATTATTTTATTTAAGGAGCTGTTATTAAAATTACAGGTTAGGTTTATTATGTAACTTTCTCGAATACCTATTGCTAATATCAAAAACATATTACATAATATTTGTTTGATTTGATTCAAAATAAAGGAAATTGAATAATTTTTTTTTTTATTTCTTTTGTATTATAGATCAGTCGAGACAGTGACACACCACCAAAACCTGCATTCCGTAAATCTATTACTAGCTGTGCTCCGCGGTTTTATCAGCATAGCTCCGCTCCTGTTGGTCTTAGCGTGATGATGTATAGCCTATAGCCTTCCTCGATAAATGGGCCATCTAACACCGAAAGAATTTTTCAAATCGGACCAGTAGTTCCTAAGATTAGCGCGTTCAAACAAAAAAACAAACAAATAAACTCTTCAGCTTTATAATATTAGTATAGATTTGAAATATATATGTAAAAATATATACCTATGCATCTTTTAATCCTCTGACTCAACTTTCGGTAGATCTATTAACTGGAATGCCGATATTACTAAAGGTATTTATTTTGACACAGTTTATCCAATGAATCGACGCAGGCTGAAGTAGATACGTTTGACGCCAAATTAACATAATATTTTTTATTTATTAATATGTAAATTTCATACATCTAAATGTCCATCTATATTACATACATATATTTATGTGCCTAATTGGGAATATTTGATAGCTTCAATTAATTGCACTAACATTTTATTAAAGCGACATCTATCGGATATTGTTTAAGTTAATGTTAAACGTTTAGAAGGTTGTTTACACTACTTTTACAAAATGTAGTCGTTTCAGCTATATTCACTAGATGGCAGAGTACGCACTGTATTTATAATTAGTAAATTATTAAAAAATATATTCCAAGCACAGACTTCAAGTATCAACAACGTATCATCGATCTATGTCTAAGTATCATCAAGGTATCATCTAACAAAAATGCGTTTATAATGGAACTCTCATGAAGAATATTAGATTCGGGATTGTTACTGTCTTACCACAAAAAACTTTAGACAGGGTTTAACTTTAAGCCCGCGGTTCTCTTTAATCTGGTTTTATCGTATTTCACATAGGCAACTAATAAGTGACAGATTCCTGGTTTAAAGTTAGACTGTGTTTAAATTGTTTTGTGGTAAGACCATTCATGTTTAATAAATTATTGACATAAAAAAAAACAGAAAAATATAAGTTGTTATAATAATTATCTACCCAATATTTCAAAGTTCAAACAAACAAACTCAAAAATTATTCCTCATAAGTTATTTATTCATTATCAAAAATTAGCAATTGGTTTAAATTTTAATCTTACAAATGCATTCCGGATAAACTAGCTTATATTTATTGCATTCATCGAACTAAGAATCTACACACTCAGGGAAGTTTTTTGTCCACTAGGTATCTATTTCGTTGACTCTCTTCTCCTTAAACGTGATAAGTTAAAAATGCATATCTAGAACTAAACTATCCATATATATCTATCTATATAGTTTATGTAACAAGCTGTGACTATCACGTGTAGGTCAATCCAAATGACCTATAGTTAATATAAATAATGTTAATATTAGATAATCATTTATTTTGATTTAAATTTAATTGCAGAGAAACAAAGGTTATCAAATACTTCTATAATGTTTAATTGCCGTTAAATAAGTTCAATGTAATTATCGGTATTCTTAGTTAGGTATTTGCAAGGTAAAAATAATAAAACAATGATGAATTTATCTAGGAATCATAAATTTCAATAAATTATACATAACATTGAACTAGACGTTTTCTTGAATCTTTCCTTGATAAATGAATTATTGAATAAAATTTAAAAAAGTGTTGTTATAGCAGTTTCTATCAATTTTATAGAAGGTACCTCAGTTGCTTCTCAAAGAAGAAAATAATATTCTCTGTAAA